>NC_083878.1:96199377-96304377 GCF_032452875.1 Bos javanicus
TAATGAAGGATCTGCCGGGGTAGCAAAACTGACAAAAATTATTCATGGTCAACAGACCTATTCTTGCTGTCTCATTTAAAGAGATAATATCCGTTTCTAGTTCTACATAACTGCATTTAAAGATCAAAATTACATCTTAACATTTTTCTCTGTATATCTAATTGAATATGAAAAATGTGTTTTTTTAAAATATTCAACAGCATGTTAGACATAGCACAATCATCAGTCATAATGTGGCAGACGCTCAAACATGCGGGAGGTGGAGCGCAATCTCAAAATCACTACAACAGGAGAGAGTTTTGAAGACAAACAGAAACCTGTTCTTGGTCTTTTGTGCTTGCATGCACAGAGAAGGTATCACCACAAGAAAGAGAGGGAAGAAAAGGCTGAAAGGAGATGCGTGGAAAGGGACATGGAGCCGAGGAGGGGAGTGGAAGGCAGCCTCCGCCCAACTGGAGAAGGAGGCCGAGCCCGCAGCTTTGCAGGAACAGCTGCTGAAGCAAACCCCAACCCCACTCCCAGCCTCTTTGCTAAAAGCATGTGACTAGCATCTTTCCGTCCTGGCCAGCCTTAAGTAGAAGAAATACCGTCCCTTCCCTGGACACCTGGGAAATGAAGCTCAGTCATAGCAGAGAACACAACACAATTTTAAAGCTGACTGAGGAACACTGGGAAACATCCTGGATTTTTCTTTCCCAAGCTAATTTTACTCCAAAAGATGCCGAGTTTCCTTGACATCTATATAGAAGATATGCATTATAATCCGCTCACGAGAGGCAATGTCAGCCACACTCTGCCTCCAGCACTTGTTTATCCTTGTCAGAGCACTGATCCTGGATTGTAAACACTGTCAGGCAGGAAGGCCGTCTTTTCAGCTCCCATCATGTACAATTAGGTATTTTTAAAAGTCTTTGAGGAAATTGTGGTAAGACAAAGTTGATCCTAAAGTTAACTTAGTAAGAGTATCTTTTAACCGAAAATGGGGTCCCAACATCTTATTTCACATCAACCATACATAGGTAAGTCTTCTATATTTTAAAATATACACTTCGTGAATATTAAAGAAATTCTTGTCCGATGTCAATCAGAACTACCTCAAAACCTTTGGGAAATAAAAAGACTACAGACTTTAGCATCACAAATTCTTGCAGATGGAATGAATTAAAGACAATGCAACGCAGTAAAAAAAAGAGGTTTGTAGAGTCTCACACATTTGGGCTCACACCTAGCTGTCACTTGTCCTTTTGTGATGCTTGAATTTCCTTACCTGTACAACAGTAACAATAAAATCCATATAAAGGAATGCTGTGAGGACTGACAAGCTGCTGTATATGAAGGGTAC
This sequence comes from Bos javanicus, assembly GCF_032452875.1. Lineage (NCBI taxonomy): Eukaryota > Metazoa > Chordata > Mammalia > Artiodactyla > Bovidae > Bos > Bos javanicus. The sequence goes on from NC_083878.1 coordinate 96,200,720, forward strand.
ATTACAGGACCTGGTACAAATTTAGGAATTCAATACAACACAGTTATGGTGATAATGATAAAGAAACATTCCTTAAAAGGGAATTTAAATCCCAAAGTCTAGATTTACATGAATTTTTTTCCAAACAAAAACATTAAAAACATAGAAAATATGTGTTTTAACACTAGGCACTTAACATGGGAGGGTGGGCAGTATATTTCCAAGGCTGGGAAAAAAAAAATCAGCAAGCTATTGTTTTGATGTCATAATTAGGAAGGGAAAATGAAAGTCAGCAAAATCACAGTTTTAGAAAAGTGGTTATTAGATTTTCTTCTTTCTACTGTGGAAAAAGTCCTTCCTGTTGAAGAAGGCAGTGAAATTTTATCACAGCTATTGCTATTCATAAATCTTATATCTATTTTAATTCAATCTGGCCCTAGCCTCTGAGTCGCTGCACCGCAATTTGATTACTATAACCATACTTTTTAACTGCTGTCAGGAAAGACAGCGCCTTATACAAACATCTGCCGGAACACATGCCTGCGTTCTCCAGCACCAGCCCTAAATCACGCTCTGGTGATGAATCTTTATCTGACACTAATACTTTTTAACTTCATACAGACAATTAAAATGAATTGTAGCTAAATGCACATATAACAAATCAATTTAATCTTTGGTTGCATAGGAGCATATTTTGCAAATTTCCTAAATTTACTTTCTTACATGTATCTTGGTCTAGGTTTTAAAACTTCAATTTAACAGAAAGGAGTGGATATATTAATAAAAATGCTGCTCCTATGATACTGCCATATAGTTGTAAGCCTCAAAGAGTAATGACATTTGAAATTTATCACTGCCATTTTTAAAAAGTCCGCATTTATGTGTGGAGAGTGCCAAGCTGGGCTTCATTAAACAGTGACCAAACTTGCCCTCTAGGTATTAATACAATCAAAATTCAGACAAACTCACCTAGGATAACAAACTGGATGAATGTCGTTGCTGCCTCCCAACTTCAGTCTTCCTTACAGGCCTACACTACAGCACCTATCACATTTAACACTACAGTTCATGGGTCTGTTCCTCTGCTCAATCGTATGCACCTGCGGTCATGGACCACTGCCACAGTCCCCAGCTCAGGGCACAATCCTGACTGCGAAACATGCTTCCTCACATGTTGGCTACATGGGCACTCTTATCTTCAAATTCCTCTATGGTCGTTAGCCCTGTCTTATCAGTGCCTAGCACACGGCCAGTATGTAATAAACATTTGAAATGAACCAGTACAATCTGAATGCTTAGTAAATAATTTGTTGGATGGATAGATGAATGGATGGATGGATGAATGAACCCACTCTGCTTACTAAGAAGATCAGTGGAAAGAAAACAGCATTTGTGGGACACACACTGGATTTGTGACTTCCCTGGTGGCTCAGCTGGTAAAGAATCCGCCTGCAATGTGGGAGACCTGGATTTGATCTCTGGGTTGGGAAGATCCCCTGGAGAAGGGAATGGCTACCCTCTCCATTATTCTGCCTGGAGAATTCCATGGAATGTATAGTCTATAGAGTTGCAAAGAGTCGGACACAATTGACCAACTTTCACTAGATTTGATGTGTAAAGCAATTCCCTCCTTCCTCAGCCCCAATATCTCATTATTTCTTTATTACATGTGAGAAAATCGAGGCTTACAAAATGCAGTAACTCACCAGACAGACACAACTGATAAGAGCTAAACCAGTGTATCAGATTCCAAGTCTACTGGTAAAGGGAAAATTATTTTGTTTTTAAATTTTGAAAAATTTCAGATATTAACAATACTGTGTTTCCTCCACAAAGATGACTGTAAAAGACTCTAAGAAAGAAAGTTGTGGTACTGGAATAAGGTACTGAAATACCAGTCTTGCCATATACTAGTGGGGTCTCCTTGAGCAAGTCACTTTCCCTTTCTGAGCCTCAGTTTATTCATTTCTAAAATGGAGATAAAACTACCTCTACCACAATTTTGTTATGATCAACTAAAAGAGGAAAGTAGCAACATGTATGTAGATGGTCAACTATTCAAGAGTTCAAGTTTTCCTTATTTCTTTTCCATTTATAACCTTCTACATATCACTGATGTCAATCACCTCCAATCACAAAACTGCTGCTGCTAAGTCACTTCAGTCGTGTCTGACTCTGTGTGACCCCATAGACGGCAGCCCATCAGGCTCCCCCGTCCCTGGGATTCTCCAGGCAAGAACACTGGAGTGGGTTGCCATTTCCTTCTCCAATGTATGAAAGTGAAAAGTGAAAGTGAAGTCGCTCAGTCGTGTCTGACTCTTAATGACCCCATGGACTGCAGCCTTCCAGGCTCCTCCATCCATGGGATTTTCCAGGCAGGAGTACTGGAGTGGGGTGCCATTGCCTTCTCCGATCACAAAACTATGGAACCTTAAAGCCAAAAAGAAATCCAGCGATCATCTAAACCAAGTTCCTCATTCTAAACATGCAGAAACTGGGGCTTTGTTAGAGATGGGAGGTGACCTGTCACAGAGTCCACAGTATGGCCAGGGCTAAAACATCTTCTGTGTCTGTGTTCTTTCCACCACATGGTCTCAGGAAACCTGAGAACCTGGAACTCAGGTTTCCATTTTATAAGTATGAATGCCATTAAGAATGAAAATAAAAATCTCTAAGAATTAGAACACCTAGATTCCATGCCCAAGTGGGTGACCCTAGGCTGTCACTCAATATTTATGGATAGTTGTCTTCAACATAATAAAATCAAGGCCTAGCACTTGGAGCGACAAGAAAATCTCTACACTGCAAATTACGCAGAGCAAGTTGCCCGCAATAAGAAAGCTCAGTATAAAACCCCACCGTCTGCAGTCCCACCACACCTATAAAACAGATTGTCTCCCATGCTTTTACTGCGATCTCAGTGTTTGCTATTCATTCCAACCAGATTTCATCTGCTAATCTGGTATTTAATTAGCCAGGAAGAGGGTAGGACCACAACAGTAATCTTATTATAGCAAAAATATGACCATGTTTTACCTCTTACTCCCCTAATCTCCAAGAATTACAATCAATATATTTTCTTAAAGGACACCTGACATCTGCCTCATTTAAAATTATTATCTCATTTTCTCCTCTGAAGGGCCTGACGAGCTGGATTAGGCATCTGAAAGTACAGCCCTATCTCAGAGAAGGTGACTGACTTCTAGGGCAATTTCTCAGCCAAAGTACCAAAGCTGGCTGTGAAGTGGAAACAGAGAAGAGGCTCCTGGCTCCTAGCCCGTGCTCATCCCAGACCCTGTCTCGGATGCCTCCAATATAAGCCTAACAAGCAGGGTATACCCTATCTCCTCCAAAAAAGAATATGTGTAGTGTCTTTAAGGACATGGTAACAGGCTGTGATGTGTTGTCAAACCAGCTCACGACGGTAACTTCTGCAGCATCTGCAGCCCTCTTTCAGTGCTTCCTAATTCAGAGATGGTATCTATTCAGTTCCTCAAGCCAGAATCTGATCAAGAAATCATCCTTGAAACTCCTTTCTCCTATGTTCCCTGACATATCGTCAACCCATCATCAAGCCCTATCACTTTTACCTACTAAGTACCTCTTGCAGTCATCCACTCCTCCATCACCAATAAGTAAGCCCACGTTACCATTTCTCTTACCTGGACCACTGCCAAAAATGTCTTGATTGGTCTCTCAAGCCTCACAAACCCTTCTCCAGTGTGTTCTCTTCATCAGAGCTTCAGGGATCTTTTCAAAACACAAACCTTGTGACTCTCCCTCCTCATTTAACTGGTTCAAGGCTCTCCTATATTCTCAGGCTGCAGAGGACACCCCTACAGCCATACGTGGTAGAACCAGCCCCTGCAGCTTCCCCCTGCACCACAATACCTCAGTCCTGGGCTCCAGCACACAGCCTTCTAGTTTCCCAAATCTCCAAGCTGCACCCCCGACCCCCGCCACTTGCCTCAGATCTTCTGAAAGTCCTTTCTCCTCTCCCTTCACCTAGCTAGTTCTTACTCTGCCTTCAACTCTCAGGTTGAGTCACCTTCACAGAGATAACCATCCCTGATAGCCTATACGAGGTCAGATGCCCCTATGAAAACCCTCCTAAAGCCTCCAGTATCTCTCCTGGAACTTGGTAACTAATTAGTTGTGACTAGCAGAGAAGGTCGGAGAAGGCAATGGCACCACACTCCAGTACTCTTGCCTGGAAAATCCCATGGACGGAGGAGCCTGGTAGGCGGCAGTCCAGGGCGTCGCTAAGAGTCAGACACAACTGAGCGACTAACTTCCCTTTCACTTTTCACTTTCATGCGCTGGAGAAGGAAATGGCAACCCACTCCAATGATCTTGCCTGGAGAATCCCAGGGATGGGGGAGCCTGGTGGGCGGCCATCTATGGGGTCGCAAAGAGTCGGACACGACTGAAGCAACTTAGCAGCAGAGGCAGCAGAGACATTATTTTGTCAACCAAAGACCATCTAGTCAAGGCTATGGTTTTTCCAGTAGTCATGTATGGATGTGAGAGTTGGACCATAAAGAAAGCTGAGTGCAAAAGAATTGATGCTTTTGAACTGTGGTGTTGGAGAAGACTCTTGAGAGTCCCCTGGACTGCAAGGAGATCCAACCAGCCCATCCTAAAGGAGATCAGTCCTGGGTGTTCATTGAAAGGACTGATGTTGAAGCTGAAACTCCAATCCTTTGGCCACCTGATGTGAAGAGCTGACTCATTTGAAAAGACCCTAATGCTGGGAAAGATTGAGGGCAGGAGGAGAAGGGGATGACAGAGGATGAGATGATTGGATGGCATCACCAACTCAATGGACATGGGTTTGGGTGGACTCCAGGAGTTGGTGATGGACAGGGAGGCCTGGCATGCTGGGGTTCATGGGGTCGCAAAGAGTCAGATACGACTGAGAGACTGAACTGAACTGATATTATGACTGTGGGGCTTCCCTGGTGGCTCAGGGGTAAAGAATCCGCTCACCATTGTAGGAGATGCGTGTTCGATCCCTGGGTCGGAAAGATTCCCCTGGAGAAGGAAATGGCAACCCACTCCAGTATTCTTGCCTGGGAAATCCCATGAACAGAGGAGCCTGGTGGGCTACATTCCATGGGGTCACAAAAGAGACACGATTTAGTGACTAAACAATACTATGACTGCAATTTTGCACTTAGTTTGGTGATTATTTATATAACATCTATCTTCCTGCCAAGAGAGGAAGCTTCATGAAGTCAGAAACCAGGTCTGTTTTGACTCACTACTGTATCCAGATTTTACTTAACAGTGCCTGGTATGTAGCAGACTCTCATTAAATAGGAAGTAAATAAACGGCAATGTGGTCAAAGGAAGCCAATACATCTTCCAGCACTGACCACGTACACTACGTACGCATTTATAATTCTCATTAAATCCTCACAACAGCATTTTCTGATAAGTATCATGAAACTTATTTTATAGATATGAAAACAGGCTTAAAGAAGGTAAAGCGGTCTGCCCAGGATCGCACAGCAAGTAAATAGCCAAGTGAGAATTCTAACCCAAGCCTGACAAACATGCTCTTATCATTGCAAAATTCTGCCTTCCTTTGAAAAGTCTGAGTTGATGGTGAATTCCACCTCTGATGGGAATTTCTAGAGGATGGCTCTAAAATTAGAGGAAGCCTCCGGACTGGTGAGACACAGAACAAACTGCAGAAATGAGGCCGGGACAGAAAGCTCAGAGTGGAATAAGCTACTTTTAAGAACTCAGCCTTGAGAATTTAACTGCAGAAGAGGATGCTGAAAACACTTTCTTTTGTTGTAAAATTCTTATTTAATTCACTGTGAACACCACCCAGACAAAAACCCCAAAGCCTCCGCTGGAGATTTCCAGGTAAGGCTGAGCCACAGGAAGAGCACTGCATTCGTACAACTGTAGGGGGAAATAATCGCAGGAAAAGATATTTTTAAATTAATGAATTTGGTCCTTTTCTTGGTATACCACGGTGTGTGAATAAGTAGTAAATATCTAATAAATCTTGCTTTAGAAATAGAACAGACCAATAAAAACTGGTCTATGAAAAGGAAGGCTAGCAAAATACAACCACAGGGAGAAGTTGCCAAATGTTGGGGCTTTACTCTCCCTTATTTAAAAAGGTATGTTTCATGAAGCCAGTGGAAGAGAGAGACAAATAGCTCCTAATTCAAACAACAGAGTTACCTCAGATTGTCTGTCTCTCTTGAGATCTGCCTCGTAATAGGCACTAAGCCAAGTGAACCCCCGAAGCACTCTTATTGAAAGGAAGGAGGGAAATGAGATCGACAGAGCCAACTCCATTCTCAGCCACCTCCTCTGGTGGGGAGGACGGGGTGGCTGGCTAACTTTAGTGGGGAGGGAGGTTGGTCAGAAGAAAGAAGCAAAGTCAAAGGGCAGAAGGCCCTTAGGCTCAAGGCCATGTCTCAGCTCAGGCAGCAATAAGCAAAAGCTGCTGTCCAGAAACATAATCAGCACTTGGAAGTCCAGGTTATCATTTTTTGGAAAGAGATCCTGAAGCTAAAGTAGCTTACCATATAAGAGGGGGCTGTTTCCAGGGTAACAGAGAAGGAGCATTTTCCTCAGAAAGGCAATTTGCCTTTCCAAGACGGCGATTCGCTGGCCTTTTGTCTGCAACAGTTTTCAGTCCCTTCGCACTTTCTGCAAAGTTTTAAATGACTTTTCTGTGAAGAGAGCTACTTAATGCCAATGACTGTAGAAAACATTTGTTCATAATTATCCAGACATAGACTGGAACAATGCTGAAACAAGAGCAGCATGCAAAAATGTATTTAAGGACTATCATCCCAAAATGCTGCTAAAAGCTATTAACCAGTATGTGTTAATTGCCACAGCATTCATATTAATTTTCACTTCAGGCTCGACATTGTGGAATATTTCCCCTGATACATTTTAAACAAAGTTTAATTTAAGGAACTGCTTCTATCAACACTTATGAAAATTAACAGCCAAGCAATTAGCACTCATGAATTATCCCTTCCCCCATGCTCTCTGCAGCTTCTCTGTTAAAACAGTTTCTAACAGAGAAACGGTTACTTTCTAATAAGTTAACACAATCAAAGTCACAGTTGTTTATATGAATCAGAACTGGTTCTGCTTTTTAAAGTACCTGTCAAGGCAAACATCCTCCTCCGAGTGTAATTTCGCTAAGTCAAATAAGTAAGATATTTAATGTTTTAGTAAACTGCCAAGCAATACTGACATCACACTACCTTCTCACCTGATGTTTAGAAAATAGCCATTGCAGAAAGGAAAAAAAAAAAAAAAAGAGTAATTACTTGTCTTAATCTTCCTATTTCAAGTTAAAGGTCAAAACCCCACTGGACTGATTCCCTGGACTTCTACAAGCAGACCACCGTCACCCAGTCTGCTGTGAATCTTGTTTAACCATGCTAAACTCCAGGCTTGAAGAGCACATTTCCTCTCACTCTATCCTGTCAACAATCTAATGAAGTATAAAGCAAAGAAAGCAGGACTGGCCCGCACCCTTTACTTTACAGAGAGAGGGGGGGCAGAAGTGAGGTGTTTGCTGGGTGCTTCCAGCATGCTGTCTCAATCCTCCAGAGAGAGACACGCCACCACCACCTCATTTCACGTACAAGGACTGCAGCTTCACAAGGTTAAGTAACCAGCCTGACGTCACACCATTAAGTGATAGAGTCAGGATTCAAACTCAAATCTTACTTCAAAATAGATCTGCTTCCCAACTAAATTATACTGCCTCTTCCTGTGCTGGGGGTTTTATCCTATTTGATGGATTCATCAGGATTGTGAGGAAGGATCTCACTTTCTTTTCCTACGTCTGAGGTTCAGTGAGATGAAAAACCTGACTACGGTCACACAGCTGATAATCAGTATTTCTTTGTTAGTAACAGTCTTGACAGGAGGTGCATATCTGAACTTCTGGAGGTCTATTGATGATGATAATATTTGTAAATACAGTTTAAACAAAACAGTGATGTCAATGTACTAGCTAAGGCTTCTCAACTAAGTGGTAAGGCATGGAATGAAAAGATACTTTTTAAAATAAGACTCCATTTTTTTTAAAAGGTGGAGAGACAGGGCAGAAACCCACATATTTAGGAATACTGAAATCAGTGCTGAATGTTCATTGCCTATCACGCCTTCATTGCCTCAGAGCAACTCCCGGTCACACCCAACATTTCCCACATTCAGGGAGATCACAAGGATCAGCACAAAAATGTTCCTATTATCTCACCTCTAAAACAGAGGTTGGTTTTGTTCATTAATCAGAGGTTCTGTTTTTAACAAGCCCAAAGACTTGAGGCAGATGGCTGAGCCTGGTTTTGCCTTGTCCAGCTAAGCATTCCTTAAAACCACTTGCAATCTGTCTTGGTCTGTTTTCAAATGATCAGTAAACAGGGTTATTAATAACCTACGAATCTAAAACAGGTCATGATAGCCCTGCCAATTTGCCAAAAAAAATAATACAAACACAGTAATGGTAGTGGTTTAATCGCTAAGTCATGTCCGACTCTTTGCAACCCCATGGACTATAATCCACCAGGCTTCTCTGTCCAGGCAAGAATACTGAAGTGATTTGCCATTTCCTTTTCCAGGGGATCTTCCCAACCCAAGGACTGAACCCGGGTCTCCTGCAGTGCAGGCACATTCTTTACTAACTGAGCTACAAGGGAAGCCAAAAACAGTAATAAACCTGATCAAAAAGCCCTTCAAAATTACCATAAAGCCTATGGCCTTCCCTCTCAACTGTATATCTTCAAGAAGTTATCAACCAACCACAATTTTAAAAAAATAAAATTATTTACCAGCTACAGGAACCAGAAACAATTTGAAAGTATTCACTTTAATTCAGCACAGTAGCTAAGAGATGCTTACCCTTGGAAGCACTAAAACCAACAACAATTCAGCTTGCACAAACTCTTAAGGATGCTTGCTTAACTCTGATGTAACTGTAAGGCCATACCAAAAACAAAATTCTTTTTTTCAAATCCAAGGCTAGTTTAATCATAAAGAGGATTTCACAGCAGTTAGTCTCTTGAGGAAATACATAATTAAGTAGTTTTTTAGCATATTTAATTAGACCCCAAACTCTTTCCTGGCCCTTTCTCTCCCCAATTATGTACCATTTGCCCAAGAGACCTAAGCAACTCAGTTAATTATGTAAATAAGGCAAAAGTTATTCCCAAGAAAAGCATTGTGAATATTTGTAAGGGGGGTTAAAACTGTACATATTTTAGTGGCTTTAACAAACCTTTGCAAAAAAAGAAGGAACTATCAAAATACATGAAAAACTCTTACATTTGAAGCAAAAACAGGGAGTGATGACAAGATGGTGAATCATTAAAACAGGACACTCATTTCACTTCTTAAATATGAGCTGAATAAAAATAAAATAATTTTAAGTTACAACAGTAACAAAAATTTAGTGCTGAACGTCAAATGATTTATGGGAAGAATCAATCTGGAAATTATTAAAGTCGACTCTCACAGAAAGGCTTTATTATCAAGGGGTTGACATGATCTTAACTCTAGAGGCAGCCATGGTGCTGTTATAACTACTACAATCCCATTATTATGCAATCACAAAATGCTAATTTCATCATTTTGAGGTGTTATTTGAATAGTCATTTTAATTTCTAGGTTACGAAAAGGCTTGACTCAAGTATAATTCTCTATTAATCATTGAGATGTCACTGAATATCATATTGATGCATTTCACAAAGATAAAAGAAAGACTAATTTAATATGTACAGTACAATATCCTTCAAATATTAGCCACTTTCATTACACATCTGCCAAATGCATCAATATTAAATAATAGATGAGAACAAGGGTTTAATTGTGTTTTAGCAATTGTAATATGTAGGATAATAAAAAAATAGCATTGTATCACAAGAAAGACTTATCGATATATAAATCTTTCTTAATCAATTGTACAATGGTGATTGGGCCATGCTCACACCCTTTGCTGATTACAAATACATTTGATATGACAAAAAACATCATGAGTTGTAAGTGTAAACACACATCTAGCAAAAATAATTCCTTTGTGACTGAGGAAATGGTTTAGTTTTCAATTCCTTCCTGGCACTTCAGAAATTAGGTATATATAACACACAGAGTTCACAACCTTCAAACAATTCCAAGTGTAAGTAATTTATAGGAGACTCTAATAGCATAATCAAAATTCTAGAATATGGTATTTTAAAAGATCTGTGCTATTTTGTTGGCAAAGCATTACCACATATTAATTACTCCAGAATTCACTGCATCCTCAAACAATGAGATGATAGGAAACAAATAAATTCCAGCCATGTAATCTAATCCCAATAATAACGTTTCACATTTCCAAATGAATCAACTGCAGTATTTCCGAAAAAAAGTCCCCTTAAGCCCAACTCACTTGTTTCCAGAGGCTGACATTCCCGTTCCCTAGGGGACCCTTCTCTCTGCTGTATTCCACAAGCAGCAGCAGGAGATGGGGGCAGGGGCAGACTGAAGAGCAGCTCTTCACAGGATACAATCTCTAACTTACTAAAAGTGCTTTCTGATGTTTTAGGGGGAAAATTCCTGAGCAAATTAGGATTTTATGTTACTTATGCATTTTGTTTTTAGTTTCTGTTCTTCTCTGCCAGTATCAATGACCTCATGTGCCAACGGCCATATATGCTTACTTAAGGAAATGACAACCCAGCTGTTGTTGGGTATTCTTGCTTGGGAAATCCCATTGGCAGAGGAGCCTGGGGGGCCACAGTCCATTGGGTGGCAAAGGGTTGGACATGACTTAGATACTAAACAAAAAACCAGTGAAACCATGCTGAATTGTATGAGATGAAAGTGTTTCAAAGTAAAGAACATCACCATGCTCAAAGATGACAACTGAAAGAACCAGCATATAACCAGGACTTGAATATGAAAAGTGCAAACATAAGCAAAGAGTTCTATGTTTATTAATTGCAACTGTGCTGAAATAAGACAAATTGTACACAATCCCTCCAGGCAACAAGCTATCATTCAGCACCCCCACGCCACTGACAGACAGCAAACATAATGGCAATAAATAAAAAAATCGACTGCTACAGTTCTGAAAGAAGCCCAGCTCAGTTTGGGACAGAGACACAGAATGTGGGAATGCAGGAGAGTGGGTGCTCACGTAGAGCTATACTCCACTTAAAACAGTGGTCCTTTTTCTAAAAGGAAAATAAACACACTTTAATTTTACAAACTGTAAATTGTCAGGACAGGAAAAAATTAAGTCATCCTGCACAGCAAGAGTCAAACGAGATTCAATAAAATACTGAAATGCAAAGCAACGTCCTAGAATTCTGAAGAGAAGCTCTAACGTCCACAATTTGTGGAGTTATAATCAAGACTCATACAAGACAATGCAAACTGCCTCCCAGAACCATTTTCAAGGCTTTCCCCACAGTTAGACCTTAATTAATCACAACCCGACTAACCCAAACCTTAGGACATAAAACAGGAACACACACATTCCTATCTCAGGACTGTTTCTGTTTTCATCCTCCCAAACATACTACTGTGGAAACCACAGTTAAGCCCAAATCCAGACCTTTTCACACCCTCAGTCTTTGAAAATGTGAGAGACATCCTTTGTTTATTCTGACTCCCTTTTGAAACCTACTTAAATTTAAATCTGATAAAAATAAGAATGACAATAACAACAGTAACTCCATTCAGTCGAGGCATTACCTGAAGGGATGCGTTCCAGTTTACTTACCTTGCCATCAAATTTGGAGTACTCGTTAAAGGGATTATTCAGCTGCAGGGGGCACTGCTCCAGGCGTACAGATAATATAGACTGCTTCCCAGAATTTGGAGGTTTCTCTTTGAGGGACTTTTTTTCAAACAGTGACTTTAACTCCTGGGCTGTGATACAAGAGGAAGATAAAAACATCTTTGTGATTACAACAGAGAGAGACGGCCTGTGTCTACCTTCCCTAAAGTCTTCCTTGGAACCTTAAGCAGGAGTATCCAAGGACATGTTCAGGTCTGATATGTGCAACAGGCCTAACGTATACTGTTATGTCTGTGCACTAAACCAGCAGAACACTGAAATATACATGTAGGTCATGTTTGTCAATTTAGAAAGACGAGGGTTTAAGGAAAGGGGCAGAGGTCAGATAAATCAACAGAAGGGCTATCCTATAAGAAGAGCATTTCACAGCTGCGAGATCTAAGCTTTGGCCTGGCTTTGCCACTAACAGATGTGTGATTCTGGACTATTCACTAAACCTCTCTGGACTTGTCAAACCAGATAATCCTAAAGGACTCTCCTCCCTCTAATTTTGAAGTTCTGGTTTTTCAAGGACATGGTTCACAACTTAACCCTCTCATGGTTCCCAATGTGTACCTAGCACATAATGTGGATGACAAAGATGAAGAAGTGGAAAAGGAAAAGGAGGAAGAGTATTTACAATAACAGTAATTAAAATACATTGAGGAAGCCAATTTATCTCATCTAAACCTCATAACAAACTTATGAGGTAGACACTAGCATTATCTCAATTGTGTCAGTGTGGAAACTGAAGCATAGAATAGTTTGATTAGCCCCTGGTCACACAGCCTGTAAGGAGCAGGGCTAAGATTTGCACCCCACCAAGGCTCTTAGCCATTAGGCACTAATGAACACAGTAGACCTTCAATAAATTTCACTGCATGAATCAATGAATAAAATAATGATTGAAGGAATTCAGATTAAGTTATTAAATCAAAATCTTCAGCACTTACTCATTAGTTCCATACCCTCTCAAAGATCATTTAATTCTCTATATTAATCTGAATGTCACTTAAGGTGATAGCTGGATGATAAGTACATGGGGGTTCACTGTACTTTTTATTTTTGTGATGTTCGAAATTTTCCATACTTAAAGTTTCAAATGAATCAATCTTAAAATATGCAATAACTAAATTCAATCCATTCCATTCTTGAGCACAACCAACCGGAACTGAGATTAAACATAATTCTGAAATAGTCACTTAGAACTTTTTAAAAAGGTAACAAGTTATTTTCAACAAATTAGTGGGACAACTTTATCAGATGAGTCCCTATAGATTTATATGGCAAACAAGGAGAAAAGGACCTGTTGCTATGAATGTATAATTAACAGATATTAATCTGTTGATTACATGTACTTACAAATTCAGAATGTGGATTAGATAGCAAAGTGACGTATTTTTTGTGTGTGAATGAACAGTATGCTAGCTTCTTGGGTCCAGAAAATTATTTAATAGTAGCATACATTTCTGAAAACCTCATGCATTTAGTGACCTGAATCAACAAGAAGGCTACTATGATTATGATATGCATGCATACAATCTGATATGTCCAGAGAGTGAACCTCCAAATCCAGCCTCTCGGGTCAGCAGAACAATAGAAAGGGAAAGGGAGAAGGCAGATGGACCTCCCAAAGGCCAGGGCAGAATGGACGAGGAAGTATGTAACTAAACACAGACCTGTACAAGGATAACACCTGTATGATACAGTCCTAAGACTGAATCATCCAGATCAACTATCTGTAATTACGATTACCAAACTAGGATCTCACCGAGCACTGTGCTGACTGAATACCTGAGCGTGGAAATTACTGTACACATGTGTTCAGTCTGTGGTAAGGAGTTAGGTGGTGGTGGTCGTTTAGTTGCTAAGTTGTGTCCAACTCTTGTGACCCCATGGACTGTAGCCCACTGTGTTCCTCCATCCATTGGATTTTCCAGGCAAGAATACTGAAGTGGATTTCCATTTCCTTCTCCAGAAATGCCACCTTTTAAAAAAGAATTAGATCCTTTTCTCCATGATGTAGGAACCAAAGGAGGAAGGGGGAAAGTGTCATAGGTTGAGGAGAGAAGTCCAACTGGGAATTAGTCAGAGAATGGAAGAGTTAATACGTTACCACTTCACACTTAACTCTACTGATAACAGTACAGTGACTTTGATAAGTCACAACTTTGATAAACTCACAGTTTCTTCTGGAGCTATTGGTAACTTATCTCTTAGGATCACTGTGGGGACAAGATAAGAAGACACCTGGCATTGTTCCTAGCATCCAGTAGGTTTTTTGTTTTTGCTTTTCCAATACTTTGTCCACCTGATGCTAAGACGTTGGTGCTGGGAAAGACTGAGGGCAGGAGAAGAGGGTGACAGAGGATGAGACGGTTGGATGGCTGCACCAACTCAATAGATATGAGTTTGAGCAAACTACGGGAGACAGTGAAGGACAGGGAAGCCTGGTGTGATGCGGTTGATGGGGTTGCAAAGAGTCAGACATGACTTAGTGACTGAACAAGAAGAAATAGGTGCTTGATAAAGGATCATTCCTTTCCAAAGTACAGCAATAAACTTGTTGATTGATTACAGGTAGAACAGCACTTCCAATATTTAAAATACCACTTTAGTAGCAATCTAAAATGTTCTTAAGTGTGTATTTTAATCTATTGCTATTAATGTATAATTAATAGATTTTAATCTGTTGATTAATGTACTTATATATTCCAGAATCTGGATTAGTGATTCCTGGATTTCACTGCCAGAGGCCCAGGTTTGATCCCTGGCTATAGTATGAAGATCCCACAAGTGGTGCACCACAGCCAAAAAGATAAAATACGTAGGTAAACACCATTTTCAGTTCCATTCAGTTGCTCAGTCGTGTCCAACTCTTTGCGACCCTGTGAACCACAGCACGCCAGGCCTCCCTGTCCATCACCAACTCCCCGAGTCCACCCAAACCCATGTCCATCGAGTCGGTGATGCCATCCAACCATCTCATCCTCTATCGTCCCCTTCTCCTCCTGCCCTCAATCTTTCCCAGCATCAGGATCTTTTCAAATGAGATCAGCTCTTCACATCAGGTAGCCAAAGTATTGGAATTTCAGCTTCAACATCAGTCCTTCCAATGAACACCCAGGACTGATCTCCCTTAAGATGGACTGGTTGGATCTCTTCGCAGTCCAAGAGACTCTCAAGAGTCTTCTCCAATGCCACTGTTCAAAAGCATCAATTCTTCGGTGCTCAGCTTTCTTTATAGTCCAATTCTCACATCCATACGTGACCACTGGAAAAACCATAGCCTTGACTAGACGGACCTTTGTTGGCAAAGTAACATCTCTGCTTTTTAATATGTTGTCTAGGTTGGTCATAACTTTCCTTCCAAGCAGTAAGCGTCTTTCAATTTCATGGCTGAAATCACCATCTGCAGTGATTTTGGAGTCCAGAAAAATTAAGTCAGCCACTGTTTCCACTGTTGCCCCATCTATTTGCCATGAAGTGATGGGACCAGATGCCATGATCTTCGTTTTCTGAATGCTGAGCTTTAAGCCAACTTTTTCACTCTGCTCTTTTGCTTTCATCAAGAGGCTCTTTAGTTCTTCTTCACTTTCTGCCATAAGGGTGGTGTCATCTGCACATCTGAGGTTATTGACATTTCTCCCGACAATGTTGATTCCAGCTTGTGCTTCCTCCAGCCCAGCATTTCTCATGATGTACTCTGCACATAAGTTAAATGAGCAGGGTGACAATATACAGCCTCAACGTACTCCTTTTCCTATTTGGAACCAGTCTGTTGTTCCATGTTCAATATCATGGTAAACCAAGCCTGTGTCCCGACCAGCAACGCTGAAGAAGCTGAAGTTGAACTGTTCTATGAAGACCTACAAGACCTTCTTGAGCTAACACCCAAAAAAGATGTCCTTTTCATTATAGGGGATTGGAATGCAAAAGTAGGAAGTCAAGAAATACCTGGAGTAACAGGCAAATTTGGCCTTGGAGTACAGAATGAAGCAGGGCAAAGGCTAATAGAGTTCTGCCAAAAGAATGCACTGGTCATAGCAAACACCCTCTTCCAACAACACAGGAGAAGACTCTACACATGGACATCACCAGATGGTCGACACTGAAATCAGACTGATTATATTCTTTGCAGCTCTATACAGTCAGCAAAAACAGATGGAGAAGCTCTATACAGTCAGCAAAAACAAGACCAGGAGCTGACTGTGGCTTGGATCATGAACTCCTTATTGCCAAATTCAGACTGAAATTGAAGAAACACCATTTTACAAAAGTAAAAACTAAACTGTGGTGATATAAATTGGAATAGTAATTGCCTTTGGGCAGTGGATTAACTAGAAAGCGCGAGGGAACTTTCTGGGTTACAGAAATGCTACATACTTGACTGGAATGTTAGTTACCCGGGTGTGTATGTTGGCAAAAATCATCAAACATTTAACACTTGTACATTTCAATGTATGTAAGCATACCTCAATAAAAAAATAAATAGGGAAAACTTATATAAATACCCTTGTATGCTGATAACTTCTAAATGATTATTCCTAAATACTCATTAAAATTACAGACTTGCATATTCAACTTTCTATTTCACTCCTCTACCTGGTTGCCTGATGGCATCTCAAACTTTTCATGTCCTTATATAACCAACCTCTTGATCTTTCCACTAACCTGCCCCTTCCACAATCATCTTCTCAGTTAATGTCAACTCTGTTCTGCCAGGCAAAAAACTTAAGTGTCATTCCACTTTTCTCTTCCACACTTTATCCATCAAGAGAAACTTTAGAAGATATCCAGAACCACCTATGGCTATGGAAGCTGGATTATTACCACCATCTTCAAACTGGTCTTGTTTCCACATTTTCCTCCCCCACCCAACCCAGAGCCAGCTAATGAGTTTTTTTAAAAATATGAGTTATAAACTTCAGAATAAGAAAATGGATAAATCTGATGCTATAAAAATAAAAACTTCCTAATTATATAAAGAGTCTCAAAGTAGAGAAGACATTGATCAACAACCCTATAGAAAAATGTACAATATATAATATCCACAGAAGAAGAAACTCAAATAACTCTTAACCAAATGGAAAGATGTGCAACCAGATTCACAATAAGAGATATGCAAATTAAAACTACACACTGATACCACTGCACTTCTATCAGATTGGCAAAAATAAAAAATGTTAAGGCTATGAGGAAATAGACACTATTACTAGAGGGAATGCAAAAGAGTAAATTCTCAACGAAGGGGGAATGTGGGAATGTCCAAGAAAACCATATATTTACCTCTTGACCCAGCAATATCACTTTCAGGATCTGATCCTAGGGATACTAGCAATAAAACAAAACTCATATGTGGGAGGCTTTTCACTGCAGTGCCATCTGCAACAGCAAAAGCCTGCTGCTGCTGCTGCTGCTGCTAAGTCACTTCAGTAGTGTCCGACTCTGTGCGAACCCATAGACGGCAGCCCACCAGGCTCCCCCGTCCTTGGGATTCTGGAGTGGGTTGCCATTTCCTTCTCCAATGCATGAAACTGAAAAGTGAAAGTGAAGTCGCTCAGTCGTGTCTGACACTTAGTGACCCCATGGACTGCAGCCTACCAGGCTCCTCCATCCATGGGAGTTTCCAGGCAAGAGTACTGGAGTGGGGTGCCACTGCCTTCTCCGACAAAAGACTGAAAACTATCAAATATCCTTCCACAAGGGCCTTCATGGCTAAACTATAATACATCCACATCATGAAACCTATCTCCATAGATTGCTCCACATCCAGAGTACTTCTCAGGATACGTTGTTAACTGAAAAATGTGTTGCATAAAATAGGGTGTATTATGCTATCTTTAATTTTAAAAAAGGGGATACGAATGTGAATATGTTTATATATAGTTGTAAATGGACAGGAGAGCCAAAACCTTTTTTAAAATGACTAAAAGAGTAGAAGATAAAGATTGAAGCTAGATTTCTCTTCTTTTATGTATTTAACTTTGGAACCACATAAATGTTTTCTGTAACTAATAAAGGAAAATGCAACCTCAAAAAATAAAGCAAAATGAAATACATGAACCTAAGCGTAGTATTTAGTTGGTAGTTAAACTACAAAGAGACGAGTTATTTTAAGTAACTTTATCACAGAGCAACATGACTGTATTTCCTAGTGGAATGTATTAAAAAGATTAAAAAAATTCTTAAAATGTTCTCACTAATCATAATGTTACTAATTACATTCTTATTTCAATTCTGGAACCAAGGTTTTCAGCAAGAGAAAAGATACATAAACATAAAATCAAAAAAATTAAGTAGAAATTCTTAAATTTGAATTGGAATTATCAGCACTAACTCACAATGTATTCTCTCTCTAAAATTTTATTTTTTTCTGAGCTCTACTCCATGAAAAGGCCTATTAAAAAAAAAAAAATCAATCCAGCGAGCACCCCTAGAGCTCACTTGTGGTCTCTCAATGGCATTTACCACTAAAAAGAATCAAGACTCCCAGGAGAAATGACTGATTCCAAATGTGGGGAAGAAAATGGGCAAGATGAACCTGCAACATCTTGTTATACAAGAAAGCAAGGAAGCTATGAAAGATTACTGGAACAGTGTCAAAGAAGTTAGAAGCAAATGTGAAGGGACTCACTATACAAAAGGACAAGATTAGCATAAAAAAAGAATAACTGCAATGAATAGAAAAATATAATTTATGCTTAAAGCCCATGAGTGGATAATGATACAAAGGGAAAAAACCCTCATTGGTCACCTACACAGGACGCTAAGGAATAAACTCTTCATCCTGAAAACTACTAACAAAGGGAAAGAATCAAGCATTTATCCTACCTTTCTTGTAGGAACTGTATAGTGGGTGGCCAAATAATAGATAGGGGAAAGTTCTTTATATAAAACTTGTTAATAAATGAAGAAAGACTGATAAAATCAGAAATCACTATTTCACAACTAAAGAAAGCTGAGCGCCAGAATTGCTGCTTTTGAACTGTGGTGTTGGAGAAGACTCTTGAGAGTCCCTGGGACAGCAAGGAGATCCAACCAGTCCATCCTAAAGGAGATCAGTCCTGAATATTTACTGGAAGGACTGATGCTGAAGCTGAAACTCCCAATACTTTCGCAACCTGATGCAAAGAACTGACTCATTTCAGAAGACCCTGATGCTGGGAAAGACTGAAGGCAGGAGGAGAAGAGGACAACAGAGGATGAGATGGTTGGATGGCATCACCAACTCAATGGACATGAGTTTGAGCAAGCTCCAGGAGTTGGTGATAGGGAAGCTGGCGTGCTGCAGTCCATGGAGTTGCAAAGAGTTAGACGTGACTGAGCAAATGAACTGAACTGAATGAAAGAATCTGGACTTCCCAAGTGGCTCAGAGGTAAAGAATCTGCCTCCCAATGCAGGAGACCTGGGTTTGATCTCTGGGTTGGGAAGATTTCCTGGAGAAGGAAATGGCAACACACTCCAGTATTCTTGCCCGAAGAATCCCACGGACAAGAGGAGCCAGGCAGGCTACAGTCCACAGAGTCACAAAAAGTCGGACACAACTGAGCACGAGTGCAATGATAATGAATCTAGTGATGCTCATCAATGGCCACTAAAATCAGCAGACGAGAGGCTGATGGGAGTAATTTAATAATGAATGGACAATACCTGATTCTACCATCAATCTTATCACAAATAAAAAGAACCAAGAAGACATTCCATGTTTACTAAAATGATGCAATAGAAAATACAGATCAGTATGAACATAGTATTCTTACCAAAAACCAAACTTCAATCTGAGTAATTTTCCAGATCCAACCACCAGTTTATAGGAAATAAAGAGGACAGAGGAACATATTAAATGAGATTGTGGGGATATGATTAGCAAAAGCCAGAATGCAGAAAATTCTATAGGACAAAAGACCCAGTTTCTTTAACAAATAAACTACAGAATAAAAAGCTGGAAAAGAATCCAAATCTGTAGATTAAAAAGGAAATGAGATATGTTACCCAAAAGTAATGTGTGGACCTTAGATCTAGACCTGAACAAACTAAATGGGGGGAGGGGGTTTTGAAACAAGGAAATATTTGATAACTGTAAAGAATTCCTGCTCATTTTTAGAATAGTGGTAGTGCAGTTTAAGTACACATAAAAAAACATATAAGTATTTAAGTATGCATTTATACGACAGCAAGGATTTGCTTAAAAATAATCTGGGAGGAAAGGGTAGGTGAACATACAAGTGACATGAGACAAGACACAGACTACTAAAACTGCTGAAGCTGGGCGATGCGCATGGGGGTTCATGACATCATTCTCTCTAGTTTTGTATATGTTTGAAAAAGTTCTTCTTTGTTTCTGTGTCTGAAATTTCTTATAATAAATAGTTGTTTTAAAGGAAATTTAAGCTAGGAAAAAGAAACTAAGTCACAAATCATATCAGTACTCTGATCAAATCACCTCACCCAGGTCCTTACAGGACCATCTGTGATCAGTCTCCCATGGCTTGCTTCTCCGACCCCACTTCCCCTTCTCACTGTGCTCTAACCAACAGGTATTCTTCCTTGCTTTTCCACCAGTACATCAGTCTCACTTCCAACCCAGGACCTTTGTACTTGCTGATCCCTCATCTTAGAACACTCATCTCCCATTACCTGCCTGGCTCACTCCCTTACTCCCTTCAGATCTCTGCTCAACCATCACCTTCCTCATGTGGCCTTCCCTGATTACCCTATATAAAACAGCAAAATCCCCTGCCTAGCACTCCTTGGAGAAGGCAATGGCACCCCACTCCAGTACTCTTGCCTGGAAAATCCCATGGACAGTGGGGCCTGGTGGGCTGCCGTCTATGGGGTCGCACAGAGTCGGACACGATTGAAGCGACTTAGCAGCAGCAGCAGCACTCCTTATCCCCCTGAGCTAGGTAATATTTTTCTCTGTGCCACTTATCCCATTCTGACATCCGACATACTGTGTCTGTTAACTCTTTCTCCCCCACAAGCTCCATCAGAGGAGAGATTTTGCCTCCTGTTTACTGCTGTACCTTTCAGGCCTATAACAGTGCATAACTGTTCAGTTGCTCAGTCATGTCCGACTCTTTGCGATCCCATGGACTGCAGCATGCCAGGCCTCCCTGTCCATCACCAACTCCCAGAGTCTATTCAAATTCACGTCCATTGAGTTGGTGATGCAATTCAACCATCTCATCCTCTGTCGTCCCCTTCTCCTCCTGCCTTCAATCCTTCCCAGAATCAGTTCAGTTCAGTTCAGTTGCTCAGTCGTGTCCGACTCTTTGCGACCCCATGAACTGCAGCACGCCAGGCTTCCCTGTCCATAACCAACTCCCAGAGTTCACCCAAACTCATGTCCATTGAGTCAGTTATGCCATCTAACCATCTCATCCTTTGTCATCCCCTTCTCCTCCTGCCCTCAATCTTTCCCAACAACAGGGTCTTTTCAAATCAGTCAGCTCTTCGCATCAGGTGGCCAAAGTACTGGAGTTTCAGCTTTAACATCAGTCCTTCCAATGAACACCCAGGACTGATTTCCTTTAGGATGGACTGGTTGGATCTCCTTGCAGTCCAACAGACTCTCAAGAGTCTTCTCCAACACCACAATTCAACAGCATCAATTCTTCAGCGCTCAGCTTTCTTTATACTCCAACTCTCACATCCATACATGACTACTGGAAAAGCCTTGACTAGACAGACCTTTGTTGACAAAGTAACGTCTCTGCTTTTTAATATGCTATTTAGAAAGTGAAGTAGCTCAGTCGTGTCTGACTCTTTGCGACCCCATGGACTGTAGCCTACCAGGCTCTTCCCTCCATGGGATTCTCCAGGCAAGAGTACTGGAGTGGGTTGCCATAACTTTCCTTCCAAGGAGTAAGCGTCTTTTAATTTCATGGCTGCAATCACCATCTGCAGTGATTTTGGAGCCCAGAAAAATAAAGTCAGCCACTGTTTCTCCATCTATTTGCCATGAAGTGAGGGGATCGGATGCCATGATCTTAGTTTTCTAAATGTTGAGCTTTAATTCAACTTTTTCACTCTTCTCTTTCACTTTCATCAAGAGACTTTTTAGTTCTTCTTCACTTTCTGCCATAAGGGTGGTGTCATCTGCATATCTGAGATTATTGATATTTCTCCCGACAATGTTGATTCCAGCTTGTGCTTCCTCCAGCCCAGCATTTCTCATGATGTACTCTGCATATAAGTTAAATAAGCAGGGTGACAATATACAGCCTTGACGTACTCCTTTTCCTATTTGGAACCAATCTGTTGTTCCATGTCCACTTCTGACTGGACCTGCATACAGGTCCAGTATGCTTCCTGACCTGCATACAGATTTCTCAGGAGGCAGGTCAGGTGGTCTGATATTCCCATCTCTTTAAGAATTTTCCACAGTTTGTGGTGATCCACACAGTTAAAGGCTTTGGCATAGTCCATAAAGCAGATGTTTTTCTGGAACTTTCTTGCCTTTTTGATGATCCAGCAGATGTTGGCAATTTGATCTCTGGTTCCTCTGGTTTTTCTAAATTCAGCTTGAACACCTGGATGTTCACAGTTCATGTACTGCTGAAGCCTGGCTTGGACACTTTTGAGCATTACTTTGCTAGCGTGTGAGACGAGTGCAATTGTGTAGTAGTTTGAGCATTCTTTGGCATTGCCTTTCTTTGGACTGGAATGAAAACTGACCTTTTCCAGTCCTGTGGCCACTGCTGAGTTTTCCAAATTTGCTGGCATATTGAATGCAGCACTTTCACAGCATCATCTTTTAGGATTTGAAATAGCTCAACTGGAATTTCATCACTTGTACTAGCTTTGTTTGTAGTGATGCTTCCTAAGGCCCACTAGACTTCACATTCCAGGATGTCTGGCTCTAGGTGAGTGATCATGCCATTGTGATTATCTGGATCATGAAGATCTTTTTTGAATAGTTCTTCTGAGTATTCTTGCCACCTTTTCTTAATATCTTCTGCATCTGTTAGGTCCATACCATTTCTGTTCTTTATTGTGCCCATCCTCTCATGAAATGTTCCCTTGGTATCTCTAATTTTCTTGAAGAGATCTCTAGTCTTTCCCATTCTATTGTTTTTCTCTATTTCTTCCTGGGTACTGTAGGAGCTAAATAAATACTTGTTGAATGAATAACTCTGGATCAGACAAGCAGACAAAGTAGTTGTGGGGAAAGGGAGCAGAACAGGAGGAGGAAGGAGAGATCAGATGAGCACAAAAAAAGCATAAGACTGGGAAACGTCCCAGAGCCCTTCCTCCTGGTTCTAAGCCATTCATAAGGTACAGCTGTACTTCCTGAATTATTCGATCTCACGTCGCTCTTCAACTTTAACTTCACTTTCTTTTCGTTATTGGCCACTGGAAGGTGTTTGTTTTTTTTTTTAATATAGAAGCTTTGGCAACTTTCCTGAACCCTACCTGCAGCTGACAGAGAGAGAAGGAAAGGTGCAAGGGAACATCAAAGGCCCTTGAATACCCAAAGCGCCCGGAGCAGCTCCTTTCTGCCTGCAGTATGGGAGAGAAGGGGACAGAGTAGACAGACTACAGTCTCTGCAGTCAGAATGCCCAGGTTACAAGTTACTTACCACTTGTATAGAAATATTAACAAGTATAGAAATAAGTAACAAGTGTAGAAATATTAACAACTAATTTGTTCTACTTGCATGAAGTCAACTTAGTGGGTGGCATATAATCCAGTGGTGCTCAGAGCTGGTTACCCATTAGATTCACCCAGTGAGCTTCTGAAAAATACAGATTTGTGGACCCCAACCTCTATCTACTAAATCAGGAATTCCACAGACAGGGCCCAGAAATGCATACAGATGTCATGATAACACTTTTAGATGCATTTCTGACTTTTATAGCCACTGCACCTGGGAACTGTTGCTATATAACAGAAGTCATATAAAGAAAACCAGGAATATTCATAAGTAACTGATATAAAGTACATTATTATTTTAAGCTATTATTTAACCTTACATGTAGCCTTGAATTCCACTAGACTTCAAACTTTTTGAGGACGGGAATCATGTATTCCCCGAAGCACCGAGTGGTGAATTACTATGCACACAGAAGCTGTGGAAGAAATACTTGTTAAATGACTCAATGCATAAGAATATTAACTAATTTTGTAAGTAATATAAAACACCATTTTAAAACAATAAAATTAAAAATACTAGTCCTTGATTTGACATTATTCCTGACAACACTGTCTTCCAATGACATTGGCCTCAAATTTATCCACGCAGTTTTAGTTACAGAAACACTAAAAGGATCTTACAATAAGGTATTACGTTTATCACATGGTCTTGTGGCACACGCGTCAGTATGTTTATGAAGAACTTCGAGGTACGGACCAGATGGCTTCTAGGATCCTTTCCAACTCCTGTGGAAAGGCTGCATTTAGGCAGTATCTTAAAGAATGGACCGGACGCAGACAGAATAATTATGGGAAAAGAACACTGCAGGGGAGATCATCACATTCACAATGATGATTCTTCTAGTGGGGAATGAGGTAAAACAAAGATAAGGAAAAGCAGATGAAAGGATTTTGAACAAAATGTAATTAGCATAAAAAGAGTGAGTAAATGCATGATAACTTAGCCAAAATTCCCAATTAAAATAAAAATGATTTGGTCACAGCATTCCTTGCCAAAAGAGTATGAGTTTGAGAGATGTGTGAAAACAGAATGGCTGCTCCGTTTGCCAGGGAGATGTTTAGTGGACTGAGGACTCCACTTTTCTAACCATTTCAGGATACCTGGGTGTAAGTCTGTGGTAACGATGGAACCCAGCTTAACAGAAAATTCAAAGGCGTTCCTCTGTACATTGATGAGGAATAACCACCAGGCAGGCTACTGGTCTGGTCAGAATCAAGGTCAACATTTCAAAGCATGGGCAGGCACTTTAAAGAGCCTTTCCAGAATTAAGATCTCAGGGTCAATTATTGAAATCTCTGAGACAGAAATAAGAAAGAAACTAAGGGAGAGAGAAATGGACAGTGTGGTTAAAATGAAAGCAAACAGGGGACTATTTATTTGCCTCCAGCACATTCTGTGAAACACTGAACAAAAGGTAGAGAGGATTTGACTTTAAGGAGTGGGTGATGGATGTATTAAAATTTATTAGATGTATCTCTAATTATTAGATTATTAAATGCATCAAAGTTTAGGTTGAAGAAGTTATTTCTCACATTATGAAAGGTGTCAATGCTGTTATTTGAGATGCTCTACTCCTCTATTAATTTATTTTTTAATGATTGTTATAAGATATGGAAGTAAAGATGGCAAAGCAAAGGGTAACTGGAGAGCTGGGCTTACTAAACTGGCTCTGAACTCATTAAGAAGCAATAAATAGGAAAAACACTTAAGATACACAAAAATTTTGAAGAAAGTAGAAAAGATAAATGATAGAAAGATTTCCCAGTTTGTGCTAAATACAACAGAGAGAAGTATTAACTAGATCAACAGAAAAGGCCACTCTGGAGAGATTTTAAAAATATCAAGGGCAAAACTAAAATGATATTCAAGGAGAATTACAGGAAGTCACAGAAGTGAGATATAAGGAGAAAGAAGTAGATGAGATTTCTGGTTCTACACAGTCATCACTTACAAGCAATCATGAAGAAAATAATACCCAATGAACACTCCTGGGTTTACAATCATAGTAGGAGAAAGCAATAACCACTTTATGTGATGTAGTTTAGCAGAAAGAGACTGGGCTTGAGATAGACAGTGCTAGATACAAAACATGACTCTACTGCACCACCACTTCCTAGCCTTGTAAATTCTGCAAGTTGTCCCTGTGACCTTCTTTTTCACTTGTTAACAACGGCAATGAAACTTACACCTTATAGAAGCATTCACTGGAAGTAATGCACATAAGGTACTTACCACAGCACTAGGTAGGTGCTGCTATTACTGTGATAATCATGAATATTATTAGCTTCATAAATATTATGTAGCAAAGGAGTCAGTCAACAAAAATTGACTGGTCACATATTATACGCCAGGGTAGTAACACGAGGTATGAAGAAGATTAAAAGATAGACTGCGGACACTTATTTGAAAGGAGAGAAAAAAGAGAACAGTCAAGGAAACATGATAAAACATTAGAAAATATTTTAATAGCATTCAATTTTATAATTTTTTTAAAAGTCTTCTCTTCTTGAAGTTTTGAAAATACATCAATGGTCAGCTTTTTAATATACATACCACACGAACACATTCTGGAAATGCTGATACCAGCAACATAATGGTTTGTAAGCTAAAGGAAAAGAATCAGCATATAAGCAAAAAAGGTTGTTACTGGGGTCACTAATGCAAGGGAAAGTCTAGGTTAGAATTGCCAGGAGGAATCTATAATCTCAAGGCCCATCCAAACCACAGGTACACCTTGGCTCTAAGAATAAGGTACCAGCACAACAGTTTCTACAAAATGTGCCCTGCACTCATGAATTCCTGTCCCCCAGAACGAAGACTAGCCAAAAAGACAAGACCTAAAGAACACACAGCTTCGGAGGGCCAAGGCACGCAAGTGAAAGAGTTCAAAGCTCAAAACACAAGAGGTAGCAGCCTACGGTATTTAAAAGGATGAATTAAAAATAAAAGCTCTTACATAATAATATAAACTAAAGATATAAATCTCAAATTAACAATTAAAATTATTTTGATTTACCTGATTGCTTAGAATTTCTTTCTTTCCACTGAATATTTTTGCATTTGATCTGGTTTTGTCTCTCTTTTCGGAGTCGTTCTAATCTTTGAGCTTGAAAAGAAATATTATAACTATAAGTTTGTCAATGAAAGTTTACTATAAACAAAGACATAATTAACTACCTTTATATGAATAAAGATGTTTTATATTGCATATGTAGGGAAAAAGTCATAAAATTTTAAAGGTGGCACCCCTGAAAAGCAAATACCAACAAAAACATGAAAATATTCTTGATTTATAATTGAAATTAGAGGATATAAAACATTAATAGAGATCATAAAGATAGTATTAACATGGAAGAGAATAATAAAATGTGAAAACTTCTGTGATTAATATGACATTTCATTATATAAATCATTAATAACGGTCTTAAAGGAATTTTAATGCACAAATGAACTGAAGTGAATATTACATTACAGGAATAAAATTACTGTTATGAATTACTCTACCCGTTTCAAAAATTAAAGATAAATGAACTCAGACTAGACTATTAAAGTTTTAAATATAAAATCCTTTATCTAAAAATCATGAAAATTATAAAATGTCAAAGCTATATAAATTAGCATAGCTTTTCTTCAGTGGGCTGAAACAGTTTATAGGTAGTAAAATAAATGATTTGTATCTTTGTAACATTAGTCAAATCTTAAAAAGAATAATTTTTCTTATACAAAATTTTAAGATATGCTTAAAGGATTAAAAAGTAAATTCCTTGGTCACTTGAATACCCCACAATCTTAATTAATTATTAGCATCTAAGTGCTAGCTTAAGAAATTCCAACAACAAAAACAAAAGCATCACCTAAAATTAGGCATTTGTGATTATACTACGATAGGCTGCTCAACCTTCAAAAGTCAGTTAACTGGATCTTTTGAAGAAATACTGTCCAGCATACAATACTGTCCAGCACGTGGAGACTACAATGGAAAAGAAAGTCACAGCTTATGCCACCTCTTCAAATTAGGTTCCTCTTGCTAATCTTCAACTTCCTATCCTGGCCCAATGCTAATAAAAATAAATAAATAAAATAAAGTTTTCTTTCAACCACTTTCAAGGTAGAAGTCTTACCTGCCTGCCTTAGCATTGTGGCAGTGAAACACGGAAACTCATCTTGCTGAAATTAAACTATGCTGGCAAAAACATTCTGACAGTGTCACTCGATCAAACCCAATTCCACAGAAGCAAAATACATTCAACTGCAATTAATAAATCTGAAGGGCACAGCCAAAGTATTATAATCATAAAGCTCTCAATTTAGCAGCATTCTCCTACTAAATACATTCAGCCTGTCATAAAAGATATCTCAATAACTTGCAAGGAAGTCAGTTTCAACTAGAGAACTGCGAATCAATGGTTCAAAATTATATTCAAACCTTCACTCGAATCCTGTTTTGTTTAAAGTTCCTTTGGATACTGGGAAATGCTATTAATTATTTTCATCACAAGAGCAAATTATTCTTTGTATTGACAGATGTCACAGAACGCTGAATTCTGAACCAAAACCTTAACATACTTTGTAGTGTAAACTGTATCCTGTTCTACCAGCAGTACTCCCTCACATCATCTTAGATATGGACTATGAAAATAAACATGCAAATATTTTCAGGGTTCTACTATATATCCTACATTACTTTCCCTGGAAGTTAGCAGGTTACTGCCACTGATTAGATTATATTTTCTGATTATCTAAATTAAAAAATTATCTCATAGAATACCATCATATTAAAACAACTACATTATATAGTCTAAATAGTTGATCTATGTGAAGGACTTCATCACATACTCCTTGAAATGCTCCCCAAAAACATAAGCTGGAAAAGGGGAATGAATTTTTAAAAGCTAATGACTAAATATACATATGCTAAAACTGAGCATTTTCAGGCCACGAATACCAAAGGGTAGAGAGATCAACTAAATAATGTATCAAAAACAGGGGCACCTTTTCTCATCTCACCTCCCAAGTAGGAATTCCGACTAAAAGCGGCCTTAACAGTCGGCTGTCTCCCTCCAATCCGCCACCCAGTACGATTCCTCCAAGGGCGAGAACGTCTCAGGCAGCAGCACTCCGTCTGGCCAGCTCTCCATATCGTGTAACCTGAACCCTGCCTACTGGTGACAGTGTTGCTCTGGTAAGGTTCCTCAAGACAGTCCACTTCCCTGTCTACATGGTGACTTTTTAGAACAGAATCTCCAACATTCCTCTCATAGTCAACTTTTTCACCTACTCCTCCTCTGTCTGCTTCCTTCTAACAGCGTCATTCCAGAGACTCTCACCATTCAGTCGCAGAGATGGAGATATGCCTTAGACTATTGGTGTAATACACTCATGTTCCTATCAATACAGAGTAACTTTTCCCATTAAACCTATTCCAACATTATGAATTACTATATAAGACTGTTTACTGATTTAAAGCTCAGAAGACAGGACTAAAAGGCAATGTTTACCTGTATTTGAGCGTCTTCTAATACCAAAGTCCCAACTTGAGGTAATATCGACCGACTGGGCGTACACATAGCCCTGAGTCTCACCATTGCTTCCCTGAATTTCTGACCCACTGTCTCCAGGCATTGAAGGAGGATGAATCTTCTCTAGGTCAACATCATGATCAATGAGAACCATCTCACACATTCCTGTGTCATCACTGGTCACATGTGACTGTCGAATATGAGCTAGAATGATAGTTGGATTGTCCAAGAAGGCCATCCTTTCTGTGGGCCAATTTCCTTAAAAGGCTATTTTCTCCTCTTCATATTGTTTCACGGGCTCAACTACCTAGAAACATGATGCACACAGCAACATTTAAGAATAAGGCAGAGAATGACTGAATCATTTTTCAAACAAATTCAATGTGGTAAAAATGCTACCTTGAAAATCAACATTTATCCCTGTAGCTAGGAGCTTAAAAGGATTAAGTCTAAGCTGAAAGGAAATCCTTATAAGCACTAGGGGCTACTGCTCTAGTCAATGAGATCTCCATGGTATCAGAGAAGATGGCTTGCTCTTTTACGAAACAAATAACAGTAACTCCTTAGTCAGCCCACTCAAAGCACATAACTACTGTTAAAACAATAAATTTTCCTTTCTTTCTCCCTTCATTCCCATGTAGTCTTCTCATTACTTTATAAGGTCATGGGGGAACAAGCTGTGTTTTCCTCAAATGATGTGCTAAAGTATGAAACTGTATTTCTTCGGTTTATATTCCCCTCTCCTGTCATAGTTGTGAAATGTCTGAAAGGGCGCAGACATGCTTTCTGAGTTACCGGGAATTTTACAAAAACGTACCATCAAACTAATTTTGTCCAGTACATACATTTTCCTTCCTTCTGATTCAAGATAGTATTGTGCTTTTAAAATAAAACTTATTAATCAAACTTGTCTGCTACCAGATTAATTTCTTATTTTAGAAACCTAATTATAAGAACTGCTTCCTGAATCCTGTTAAAACTGTAATGATGTTTATTCTGGGAACAAAACGGTACCTCCTCAGTTAAACGGAAACACTCAGCAAGGAAGACATTACAGGATAGTAGTTAGGAACCTAAGGGCTTACGGCAGAACTGGGTTCAGATCCTGGCCCTATCGCTTGTTAGCCACGTGAGCCTGGTCAAAGTAACTTTAACCTCACTGAGCCTGTTTTCTCTCATTTATAAAATGGAGATGATGTGGGGATGAAAGGATATACAGAAGATTATGTGGGTAAAATGCTTAAAAGAATAACTGGTACATAACTAAAAATTAGCTGCTCTTAATAATGATGATGATAAAAATATCATTACCAATTTCAATGTTCAATTCTTGTTGAACATGAACTAAAATATGTCAACAATTTATCCTTTTCTCGTAAGCACACAGCAGGTAAAATAAGTGTGTCTCCTTTGTAACAGGACTCTGCAGGTCATTGAAGTCCTTTAAACCTTTCTGCTCCTCTAAACCAGTTAGGAAGTGCAAGGAATGTGAAAGCCAGACTGAATACGTTCTCAGAACAGTCCTGGCAGATATATATTCTTAGAAGGACCTAGAACACCATGATTTTGTCATTTGTTTCTTCTAGAAATGGAACATGGGAAATATAGTTAATAAATTACTTCAGCTGACTGAAATTTTAACATTTTCTATCTGGCAACATATCATTCTATTAACATCACTTGGTGGATCTTAAAGACACTGAGAGGAAGTTTAACTAAGAAGCATCTCTAATCAAGTGAAATACATTCATCTTCATTTTTTCCCTTAAATATGCACTAAGTACTTATTTTACACAGAAGCTAATGGGAAATGCAAAGATAAGGTAAGGCTGAGTCAAAAAGTTTATACTCTAATATAGACCTAGTATATCTCCTAATATGTAAATATTACTCCTAATAGTAAATCTCCTAAGAATCATGGGATTCTTCTAAGTGTCAAATTTCTGAGACACTTAGTCTCAGAAACATTAATGTCAGCCCACGACTTTAAGTGTAATAATCAGAAAAAATTACAGAAATAAAGGGGAGCATTTAAGTTTCACTTGTAAAAATAAGAACTTCTTATGTAACAACAAAGAGAGGTATATAACCATAGAATCAGTTATGACAATATTTGTTTGTTAATAGAACCACAGAATCACAGATCAAGAACACTTCATCTTTGTAGCAATCATGGTAAGCATCTTCCCCATGAAAGTAAGGCAACAAGGCACCAGTAGAGGGGCAGGTGTTTTTAACTTCATATTGACTAGTTCGCCCCTGTAAAAACAAAGGGCTTCAGTGAGAAGCCACACATTTAATGGGTATTCTGACACCAAAAGGGCTTCCCAGGTGGCCCAGTGGTAAAGAATCCTCCTGCTGATGCATGAGTCACAGGAGATGTAGGTTCAACCCCTGGGTTGAGAAGATCCCCCAGAGTAGGAAATGGCAACCTATTCCAGTATTCTTGCCTAGAGCCTGGAGGCCCACAGTCCATGGGGTCACAAAGAGTCAGACACGACTGAGCATGCATGCGTGTACTGGCAAAAAGCCCAAGCACAAAGCAGCAAAAGTACACTGGAGTATCTTCAATAGGACCTTTTTCAGGAAGATGAATCTGTTCCATCACCTCTTTTGGAGAAGAGTTGTGGGCAAACACTTCTGAAGGCACATACCAACTCCCTAACTATCCTAACAGAACAGAGGCCCCCAAAACACCGTAACATGAGCAGATATCTTCTCTATTAGTATACACTACGACTTTCTACAATGCGGAATCTACATGTATCATTCAACAAATATTTATTCAGTTCCAGTTCTGACAGGGAACTCTGACAGGACTATCCCGAAAAGCATGCTTTCCACCACCTATGACATGTACTTGAGGATTTAGACTGAAAGTTCCACAAGGTCAGGGGCCATAAAACCATATCCTTTCTGGCAACAAAGCAGTTTACACACAGCAGGAATTCAATAAATGTTGCTGCCTGACTTTCAAGGACTACATAATTTTGTTTCAGAGATAAATTATATATGAGCATGTCATGTGTATGATTATAAAGAAAGAACTGCTTAAAAAAAAATTAATACAGGCATGAGAACGTCTCTACAATGTACCTTCAAAACTGTCACCTTGGGATACTATCAAATTATTCCAAAAATACTTTCCAGAACCAAAAGAATATGTTTTAAATCATTTGAAGAGTGGCAAATTATCATTTGAAGGTCGATTTGAATTCTAAGACAAAGGTATTCCAGAAAAGCAAGTTCTTTTCTTGGATCAGTTGTGCAGAGATCAAAGATCTTTAAAACCAAATGTTGGGACTTCCTGGTGGTACAATGGACAGGAATCGCCTGCCAACACAGGGGACACAGGTTCAATCCCTGCTCTGGGAAGATGCCACATGCTGTGGGACAACTAAGCCTGTGTACTAGAGCCCACAAGTGATGCCTACTGAAGCTTTAGGGCCCATGAGCACAATTACTAAACCCCACGCACCCTAGAACCCCTCCATGGCAACTGCTAAACCCACGTGCTGCAACAGCTGCTACTGAAGCCTGTGCGCCTACAGCCCACGCTCCGCAACGAGAAGGCACTGCAACAAGAAGCTCGTGCACTGCAATCAAGAGCAGCCTCTGGATTCGCTGCAACTAGAGAAAAGCAGTGAAGATCCAGTACAGCCAAAAATAAAAAGTAAATTAATTAAAAAAAAAATGTTGGCAGGAGTTCAGAGAAATGGGCACTTGCATGTACTATCAGAAGGAATGAAAATTGAGGTTTTTAAAGGGGTAGTTTGGTAGCATCTATATGGCAGAAAGTGAAGAGGAACTAAAAAGCCTCTTGATGAAAGTGAAAGTGGAGAGTGAAAAAGCTGGCTTAAAGCTCAACATTCAGAAAATGAAGATCATGGCATCTGGTCCCATCATTTCATGGGAAATAGATGGAGAAACAGTGGAAACAGTGTCAGACTTTATTTTGGGGGGCTCCAAAATCACTGCAGATGGTGACTGCAGCCATGAAATCAAAAGACGCTTACTCCTTGGAAGAAAAGTTATGACCAACCTAGATAGCATATTGAAAAGCAGAGACATTACTTTGCCAACAAAGGTCCGTCTAGTCAAGGCTATGGTTTTTCCAGTGGTCATGTATGGATGTGAGAGTTGGACTGTGAAGAAAGCTGAGAGCTGAAGAATTGATGCTTTTGAACTGTGGTGTTGGAGAAGACTCTTGAGAGTCCCCTGGACTGCAACCAGTCCATTCTGAAGGAGATCAGCCCTGGGATTTCTTTGGAAGGAATGATGCTAAAGCTGAAACTCCGGTACTTTAGCCACCTCATGCGAAGAGTTGACTCATTGGAAAAGACTCTGATGCTGGGAGGGATTGGGGGCAGGAGGAGAAGGGGACGACAGAGGATGAGATGGCTGGATGGCATCACTGACTCGTTGGACGTGAGTCTGAGTGAACTCCGGGAGTTGGTGATGGACAGGGAGGCCTGGCGTGCTGCAATTCATGAGGTCGCCAAGAGTCAGACATGACTGAGCGACTGAACTGAACTGAAAAGCGTAGTCTGGTAGTATCTATCAAAGTGTAAAACAGGAGTACGCTTTGGACAACACCACTTCTAGGTTTTGCTCTAAGGAAGCAACTGCAAAAATATTTATCTCAGGACTGTAATACTGAAAATCTGAAAGTAACCTAAACATCCTTTAACATATATGCCATGACACATACATACAACAGAATACTACACAGTAATTTAAAACACATGGCAGAGAATAGATGAACAAAATGTGGTACATACATACAATGGACAGTTACTCAGCCTTAAATATTCTAAGACATGTTAAAACACAGGGGAATTCTGAGGAAGTTATGCTACATGAAATAACCTAATCACCACATGAAATAACCTAATCACCAAAGAACTAAGAATCAAAACTGAAAAATCAGAACCGAGAATCAAATCCAAGAGCTTGGGATTTAAACCACCCTGTAGCCTCTCGAAACAAAGAGGAACAAAAACTACAACAGCTACAATAAACATGATTTTTAAAAATCCTGTTGTTGAGTTCAGGGCCTGAGAGAAATTTCTCTCATGGGTCCTCATGAAAGATGTAAGACAGTAAATGTGTTATGCAGTAGACTAGACCCTTAGCCTTCCCTCCAGTAATGCAACCATGATTTGTATGGAGCACACGTAATGACCGTTTGAAACTAAAAATCATAACATTTTACACACAAAATGAACTCCAGAGATCATCTACTTGTTGACCTGAAACCATAGAGAAGGGTTCTACTTTAAATCCCCAGTTAGGTGTGAGTATTTTTTAGAAAATCCCCAGAAATTCAAGCAACCTCAGCTATAAAATCCACAAATAAAATATTCTGTCTCTTTAAATAGCCCCAGCAGAAGCAAATGAGTCCCCCTTATACTTCTTCACTGCCTAAGGACCTGAGATAGCAATGTGACTTAAAATGCTCACATCCAGCCAACGGTTGAAGGGAAATTCCTGTTCCTGAACTTTCAAAACACTGCACATTCACTTCCCTCTACCAGACAGACTTCACAACCCCCTCACCTGCAATCTGTGAAAACTTGTCTGAATGAGCAACAGCCTGAGGCTTCTCGAAGGTCTGCAAACTCCCAATCAAAAATTACTGCTGCCCCATCAATGTGTCATATAAATGTTGGCATGTTAATTGTGTATTTATAAGATTGTTAATGGTTAGTTAATTTACCTCCCACACTATTATTGTACTTGAAATGATTTAACGTCTGCTGAGGGAGTTAACAACATGTAACAGCAGATGCGAGATTTTTTTTTTACCTTTCCACACTGTACCCCGACTTCATGCTATTACCATCAGGCAAGCTGAATCTAATTCCTACACAAGATTCCTTAGGAATGGTATAGGGGCACTCACATATATTTTCCACAACCAGAAATGATCACAAGTTAGAAAAACAAAAGGCTTTTTATTAGGTACAAAGTTTTCCATTTATAAAAACTGACAGACCCTGTTTTTTACTAAGATTTCAAAATTCTTTCATCTTGTTAAAGTTCAGAATTCCTAAGTCCTGAAATTCTAAAATAAGTGAAATGACCATTAAAACAAATGTACTTTATTGATTTTATATCTTTTTCCAACTCTCTCCGATTTAAATCTAAATTAAATCTTCACTTACTTTTTTTTAGAAGAACAAAGTTGAGCCTTTCCCCTCCTCAGGAGATTAAAATCTTCCCCATGTGAATATGCCTAATTTAATTAAACAGTAAACAGTGAGACCTGACAACTGGAGAGTTTAATTTTTCCCTTCACATTTTTATATCTACACTTTGACTAAAAGTACTTACTAAATTACAACAACAGAAAAGAAATGCTTGTATCTTCTTCTGAATAATATGGTATTCATTCACTAAACATCATGGGAACTAGGCACTGGGACTCATACAAAAAATCATATGAACACTGACCTGCACCCTCCAGAGGCTTGCAAGCTTCCGCACATGAGCCATGTTGTGCACACACGTAACAGTAACATAAGGCAATATGCTAACCAGCAAATAAGACACCAAGACAGTATGTTTTCCAAGAGACAAGAAGGTTACAGAAGGCTTCAGGAAGGACGAAGGTGGGATTTAAGGCTTTTATTAGGCAAAAACATAAGGAGAACAGTAATAGATGACAATTACTGAGGTTCTCACTCTCACCTGTACTTTTCAAGTAATCACACAGTTCATCCTTACTACCACCCCAGGAGGTAAGTATTAATATTATCCTCATTTCATAGATTATAAAAAAAATTAAGGCGTAAAGGCATTAAGCAACTTGCCCAAGGTCACAGAGTAGATTTTTGAGTCTTTTTAGCTCCTTCTGTCAATGGGCTCACTTATCATTTGCTTTGACCAACAGAATGTAGTTAATGGGGGATTTCTGAATCTCGGTCTTAGGAGACTCTGCAGTTTCCACTGCAGCCTTCTTTGGACCATGTGAATCACAAGAAGAGGTTCAGGATAAAAGACCAAATGCAGAGAGGCTCAGCTGTCAGTCATCCCAGCTACTCTGATACTACCCCCACCATGAGTGCCTGAGGTCATGTGGGAACAGTGAGACCCTCACCAACCTACCAGGACACCAGGTCTCCTCTCCTATCAAGTATCTCCTGTGGACGAAGGGACCCTGACCCTGGATTTTCCTTTCCTTGTACCACTAACATCCACCTGAAATGTCTCTGAACCTTACCATCTGCCAAGATCCAGGTAAAAGGAGCCTGGTACAGTACTGTGCCTCTCAAACTTGTCCACGGATACACCTGAAGGGCAGAGGAGAGTAACCATAAATCAAGGTAAGAGAGAACCTAGAGGGAGCCACCTAAAGCAACATGCTGTAAGAAATTTATTTTTAAAGTTCATTCATATTTTCCATTCTAGCCTATAATATACTGCACCTGTATGTCTTCAGAGAAAAAAATATTTTACCTTTGAATGTAATCACTAAAACAGATAGCCCTGGAAGACGTGCCATGCTTACTTTATAGCTTCTAGGACCAACTGGCACATATTGAGATTCTCAACATCTCATTTTGAACACAGACTCTGGTGTCAGAAATATCTGATTGTCTGAAGATAAAATGGTCCTTTATCAACGGGTAATTCAAGATCTAAATTTTGCTCAAAATGTTTCCTATGACAAGTATGAAGAACAACCGTAATTAATAATAACACCAATCTATACATGAAGTTCTAAGCACAAGTTAGACAAAAATTTCTATTATAATAAAGCTATTATAAAACAATCAGTATTTTCAAAGAGTTTTTGAAATCTGTTTATTAGTTATTTGAAATTATTGTTATTAGCAATAGCTGTGAAACTTCAGACAACCTACCCACCCACCACCTCCAAAACTCCAAAGCTGCCAACGTTTCTGGCTGTTACAAGGAATCTGCTAGTTTGGTGCAATGTAGCCCTAAATTATTTTTCCAATGAGTGTTGTCTCTCTGAGATAAGAGATTGGATTGACACTTGTGATAATAAACAAACAATTTTAGGTTTTATTCCAGATTTAAGAAAAAAAAGATTCCAGGTAAAAATTACTTACAATTTTACCAAAAGAAATGAATAATGCCAAAGAAACTAGACTGCTTCTCAATACAAAATTACCAATATAAGAACTGAAACCATAAGTAACATTCAACCACTACCAAATAGTCATTCATTGATGTCATTCATTCAACAAATATTTATTAAGCACTTACTATATGCCAGGCATCAGAAATACAACGTTGAGCAAAAACTTTGCAAAGACTTGACCACTGCTTTCGTGGAGCTGAAATTGCACCTGGCAGTCACAATTTTAAGATGGCTCCAGAAATTCTTCTCTTGATATCTAGGCCTTTGTGTTATTCCCTCCCCTTGAGTCTGAGTGGAACCTGACTTGCTTCCAGCCAACAAAGTACCACATAGGTGATGGAAGAGTCATTCCCTTGAGTACTTTCTGTTAGCTAAGACTTCACACTAAGCAACTGAGGACAGAGATTTGAATTTGGAGATTTCCCTGCCAGCACTGAAAAAGCAAACAGCCACGTTATGGAAATAGGCAAGGCAAGAATCTGAGAGCAGCCTCTAGGAGCTGAGAGTGCTCCCAGCCAAGGGTAACAAGGAAATGAGGACCTTATGCTGGAATTCACTGACAAGTTAATTTCATCCCTTTGAGATTCTCAGCAGAAACCCCAGCTGAGGGAACTCCCTGGTGATCCACAGGTTAGGACTCCATGATTCTACTGCTGAGAACTCAGGTTCAATCCCTCATCAGGGAACTGAAATCTCACAACTGCCTGGTATGGCCAAAAAAAAGGAAAAGGAAAAATGAGGAAACCCAGCTGAAGCCATGACTCCTGACACACTGAGAGACAATAAATTTGTGTTGTTTTAAGCTGCTAAGTTTGTGGTAATTTGTTATGCAACAATAGAAATGAAAATATATAGGGCAGGAAAACATCCTAAACCCCTTTACCTTCACATACAGCATTTAAGGCTCTTTACAACCCAGTTTCATTCATCTGCCCTTTCTTCCTAGCATGCAACTCCCAGGACTATTCTGAACACAGTCCTGCCTTCAGTAACGATACTTCCTTTGTGTGAGATGTGCCCTTATCTTCCCATACAAACTTTCTTCTAAGTCCAACTCAAATATTTAATCTTGTATGAACCCTTCTCCAATCTCCAGGGTCCAAACTGTTTTGAAAACACTTTATTTTTACCTTCAATACAGTTAGCTATGTGAATATCATGTTTAAGGAAGTCTCTGATTCAATTCTAGATTCAGAAATGTGGTTACTCTATTAAGGTATAAATCTCTCTCCCTCAATCACTTGTAGTTACTGAAGATAGAAATCCCTGGACTCTCACCACCTGTAATGCAGTGGTTCTAATGTGGTGGTTCTCAACTGGAAGGCAATTTTGCTCCTCAGAGCAAAG
The DNA here is from genome assembly GCF_032452875.1 of Bos javanicus. Classification (NCBI taxonomy): domain Eukaryota; kingdom Metazoa; phylum Chordata; class Mammalia; order Artiodactyla; family Bovidae; genus Bos; species Bos javanicus. The sequence continues at coordinate 96,239,163 of NC_083878.1, forward strand.
ATCTAGGGACATTTCTGGTTGTCACACTGGGGGTGGGTGCTATTAGCATCTAGTAGGTAGATGCCAAGTATGCTGCTAAACATCACACAATGCCCAGGACAGTACCCTCAACAAAGTATTATACCTCCGCAAATGTCAATATTAATAATGCTGACGTTGAGAAGGTTTACATTGACATGTTGTTTGAAGCCACTAAATCTGTAGTAATCCCTAACCCCCTCAGAATGGTTTCAGTAATACCAAGACTAATACATATACTAATACTATACTAATATATATATACAACTTTGCTACTAAAATCTATGCTCACACCTTTGAAGGTACAGAAAGAAGTACAACTCCTAGTTTCTGGTTTCTGAAATTTTATCCTACCCCAAGGAGGACCAAAGCTTGAATTACTCCAAGAAAGATAAGTTGCTTTCCTCCAAACTTAGAACTTGATCTGAAGACTGCCTATACTTCACCTGCCCTCCTCCTATTCATTCTTCTAAATCCAGCTCAACGGTCAGTTCTCCAAGGAAACCTCCCTAAAGAATCCCACAGACCAGGCAGGCTCCTCCCACATGGTCCCACTGCACTACACTTCGTCACTACTTCTACCAAATAATTAACCCAGCACACTACCTGTTAGCTGGAGGTGCTGTTCGTTGAATTTATTCATTCAACATTTACTGAATGCCTCCTGAGTGTCAGGTGTGTTCTAGATGCAGAGTACAGCAGAAACCAAAGCAGACAAAGTCCTGCCCTCATGGAGTTCACATTCTAATGAAGGCGAGAAACAAAATAGAGAATTAAATTACACAATAAGTGAGAAATGCTACAGAGAAAAGATGCACAGAGAGCCAGGGCATCCCACGTGGATGGAGCCACGGTTGCAACCGTAAATAAAGTAGCCAAGGAATGCTTCACAGAGAAGGTGACATTTGAGTTAACCCCTGAAGGAGATAAGAGAACAAGCCATGTGTATTTCTGAGGGAAGCGTGCTGCCAAGCAGGGTGAGTATGTCTGGCATTGTTGAAGAAGGATCAACTAGTCCAGCAAGGGAGCAAGTAGGAGAAGATAAAGTCTGAAGAGTTGGGCAAACTAAGTAGAGCCTTGCAGGCAATTCTACGAACTCTGCTCTTAATGCAGTTAAAATGGAGAATCACCAGAGGACTGTGAGCAGTGATACGATCTAGCTCACAGTCTAAACGTATCTCTCTGGCTACTATATTAAGGAATAATGAATGAATGCATGAACAAATGAACCAATCACATTTTAAAAAAAAATAATAATCTGTTGGGGCTTCCCTTGTGGTCCAGTGGTTAAGAATCCACCTTGCAATGCAAGGGACACTGGTTCGATCCCCCGCCCAAGGAGATCCCACATGCCATGGAGCAACCAAGCCCGTGTGCCACAACCACTGTGGCAGCTACTGAAGCCCTCGTGCTTAGAGCCTGTGCTCTGCAGCAGGAGAAGCCACCACAATGAAACGCCCTGCATCCTGCAACGAAGGGTAGCCTCTGCTTACGACTAGAGAAAGCCCGAGTGTAGCAACAAAGACCCACCACCAATAAATTAAAAAATAATCATAACCTGTTTACATGTTGGTTTTCTCTTCTAAACTCTCAGCTCCTTATGCACACTGACTGTCTTATTCATCACTGCGCTGCCAGTTTCTAGTAGAAAGTGGCTGGCACCCAGTAAGGGCTCAGTGTGGAATAAACAAACAAATCTTTCTTGTTCCCAAAGGGTTGCACCATGATTTAAAAAAAAAAAAAAAAAAAAAGGGCCCCTTATCCATGGTGCTGGTTCAGTAGATAGGTCTCCTGCTACAGTCTAGGATTTATTTTCCTCTTATTGTCTCCTCAATATCTGCAGTTTGCTTAACCAAGTAGAATTCAATCGTTATGTTTCCACTTACCTGGCTCTCAGGTTAACCACATCATCAATTGAGGGAAGCAACATAGTTTATTGTAAGCATTACTCAGGAAACCTGAATTCCAATTCCCTAATTACCAGGGACCTAATTACATGGCCTTGGACAAGTTATTTCTTTAAAACTCTTTAAGCCAGTTTCACACATTAGTCTATTATTTTCATCTGTTCAGTGGGGAGGCTGAACTGTAAAAACGGCCTTTTCAGCTCTCAAATTCTATTCCAGTTACAAAGTAGAGGAGGAGGGTGTAACTGGGAGTTTACCTAAAGTTCAAGGAAAATGTTTTGTATGCTTTCGCTTTGTGCTGTTTTCCCTCACTGCATATCTTCTGTATATCGCTGTGCCATGGTTCAGACTCTAAGGATAGAGGTACAAGGAATTCCTTTTTCGACAAAGATTTTAATAACATCAATGCTTTGGCAGCAAACCCTCTCAAAGGTACACCAAACTGACTAATTTGAGTAAGCACTATCTTTTTTAAAAAATGTTACTATGTATGGAAACTGGTTCCTAGAACTATAAGAGTTCATGTTAGTAAACACATCTGGAATTCCAGGTTACTGCCTGCCCAAGGACTAGTTATGGATTGACTTCAAGTGAGTTAGGCATCTCTGCCTCTCTTTCCTCACCAGTGAAATGTCCATAATCTATGTTCTATTCATCCACCTCATAGGGATACTTACAGGTACTTACTCTATTCAAATCCAAAATGCAAAATTATTGACTTTTCCTGTTTCAGCCACATTTGTCTGGAGGGAAAATAAGCTGTCAACTACTAAATTCATTTACTCAACTCCTAATAAACGAGGGACAGCATAAAATATACTAGCAGATATCCCCAAACTATTTTTCTGTGACTTTGAAGGGTGCTTTGTACTTTCATCTGAATGGTAAACTTCAATAAATGGTAACTGTTACTACTGTAGGAGATCAAACCAGTCAATTCTAAAGGAAATCAACCCTGAACATTCATTGGAAGGACTGATGCTGAAGCTGAAGCTCCAACAGTTCGGTCACCTGATGCAAAGAGTTGACTCCTTAGAAAAGACCCTGATGCTGGGAAACACTGAAGGCAGGAGAAGAAGGAAACGACAGAGGATGAGATGGTTGGATGGCATCACTGACTCAATGGACATGAGTTTGGGCAAGATCCGTGAGCTGGTGAAGGACAGGGAGGCCTGATAAGCTGCAGTCCATGGGTTCGCAAAAAGTTGGACACAACTGAGAGACTGAACCACAACAATTACTGCTATTAATAAAACTGTACTAATTTGGCCAGGTATTTTTTATATCCTTCTAGATTACCTTTTAAAAAATACAAAAAAAAACCCCACCATCCCCAGAAGGATCAAGCTCGAGGACAAGAGCGGCAGGCCTGGCTTCACTATTACACAGCTAAGGTGCAAGGGTTTCACAAGATATAGTTTAAGTAAAGCAATTCTCTGGACTCTAGAAGGCTGCTTATTTAGCAAGCACATATATCACTGTCAAAACTACTAGAGGTGGATTCCATTACTATTTGTTTTAAACATCAGTAAACTGCAGGCACAGACTTGCCCAAGGTCCCATAACTAGTGAGAGGAGAGTCAAGATAAAACCTAGGTCGCCTGGCTTCACAATCCTCGCTCTGAATAGCTACTGTATGCTGCCCTGAATTTCCAGTTTAAGTCCATTTCATCACACTCCTAATCCTCTTCCCTCACTCATCTATATATGGGTCAAATTTACCTGTTCACTCAAGAAATTCAGCAAGAGTGAACACCTACTACATGCTGGGAAATTAGGAGCATAAAGTAGTAAGGCATAGTCCCTATCCCCAAGAGGCTTATAGTCAAGCAAGGGAGAAAAGTATGTAAATGTTCACAATAAAGGATGAGAGTAATGCTAGAGGATTCTATATAACAAAGTATCACGGAAACACAAAGGAACAATATCTAAATGAAACTGGATACTCAAAATAGGCTTCATAGAAATGACTAAGATCACGATAACAGAAGTGATGACTTCCAATTTAGTCACCTTAAGAATAGGCGTGAGAGGGAGCTGGCAATTAAATAGTCTATCATGCTGGCTTCTTGATCAAAACTCTTCAAAATAAAATATGCTCTGGATCTGCCCTATGAACTGCAGATGAACATCAGGCCATGCACAGCATCATTGACTCGGTGGACATGAGTTTGAGCAAACTCCAGGAGATAGTGAAGGACAGGAAGCCTGGTGTGCTGCAGTCCATAGGGTCGCAAAGACTCAACACCACTTAGTCACTGAACAACAATGCACAGGCCATGGCAGAAGCAGGGACAGGATAACTAATCTTTGGAGTGGGAATGGAGGGAACGCGCGAAGTTGAGAAAAGGTACATATAAGAGACTAACAGCATCAGACTAGACTGCCTGGGTTCAAATGTGGACTCAGCCACTGTGGGACCTAGGGAAATTAACAATGTCTGTGCCTTCACTTCCTCATCTACAAACGGGAACAATTTTGGTGCCTATCTCATAGGATTGTTGTGAGGACTAAAAGAAACATTGACGGCAGGAGGAAAAGGGGATGACAGAGGATGAGATGGTTGGATGGCATCACTGACTCAATGGACATGGGTTTGGGTGAACTCCAGGAGTTGGTGATGGACAGGGAGGCCTGGCATGCTGCGGTTCGTGGGGTCACAAAGAGTCGGACACGACTGAGCAACTGAACTGAACTGAACTGAACGTGTGTATAGCAGCACCTGGCCCATGGGAAGTACTATACAAATGTTTACTATTATCATTGCTATTATTCCCTGGTCTAAACTGAATCCTCAAAGATGACAAGTTGAACGGCTGGAAGAAAGGTCAAAGAGACAAGGCACTAAAATAACAAACAGAACTTGTAGTTAGCAATGAGAACTACATGGAGTTCAAAGTTGCTGATTAGATTAGCATTTCAGAGAGACTGCTCAGGCAGCTGCATAGAAGATTAACCTGATGGACAAGACACAAGATTAGTTATGAAGCTGTGACTAAAGCTCAGGGAAGAGATGATGAAATCCAAAGTAAGGCAGTGAAAAACGGGCCTATGAATTTAAGAAGTAGTTAAAAATATACATTTAGGAGATAAAATTGGTAGAACTTGGTGACTGAGAGGATATGCAGGGTTAAGGAGAAGGGGAAAGTTTACAGCTTGCATGATAGCACCAACAAATCAAACTGTGAATTCAAAAGTAGGAAGAGCTTAACAGGGAGAAGGGAAACGAGAAACTAAGTTTCAGACACAATTAGCTTGAGATGTCTAGGGATTACCCAGAGATCCATCAGGATGCAAACCTGAGAGCCCAGGAGAAAAGTCTGAGCAAGTCTGGGACAACATATAATGACGCACAAAGGACAGACAAACCTGAAGCCTAGGACAAAGATCCGAGCAAATCTGGCAGACACGCTTCCCTGGGGGCCAGAGAGTAAAGAATCTGCCTGCAATGCAGGTGACCTGGGTTCAATCCCCGGGTCAGGAAGATCCCCTGGAGGAGGAAATGGCAACCCACTTCAGTGTACTTACCTGGAGAATCCCATGAACAGAGGAGCCTGGCAGACTCCAGTCTGTGGGGTCGCAAAGAGTCAGACATAACTGAGCGACTAACATTTTTTTTCAACATATAGATGGCAGATGAAGCCACAGACGTGAGCTTACCCAGGGAAAATATGCAAGGAGGAAACGAACAGTAACCTAGGATAAAACCCAACAACAGCAAGACAGTCCTCCTCTCTCTGTATATGCTGGTTCGGCATCTGCAGATTCAACCAACTGTATGTTTAATTTGGTTGGTTGGTTGAATCCACAGACTCAGAATCCAGGATATGCAAGGCAATTTCACTATGTCATTTCATGTGAGGGACGTGAGCCATCTGTGAATTTTGGTATCCTTGGGAATACCCGGGAACCAGGGACGAGGGAATACCTCAGTCCTGGGAACCGATACCCCACAAATACAGAAGGATGACTGACTGTTTTTAAAGGATAAGCCAAGAAAAGGAAACCCCAGAATCTCCAAAAATCAACTCAACCTTTGCATAGATTCTAAAGTTAGGATCAATACTGTGGAAACTCACAAACGTCTAAGTGGTTACAGTCGCCCCTCAGTATTCTTGGGGGATTGTTTACAGGACCGCTGCAGATACTAAAACCTGTGGATGTTCAAGTCCCATTGTTGGCCCTCCCTCCTCCATATCCATGGTTCCACATCCACAAATACAACCAACTGCAGATCCAGTCATACTGTATTTACTGGAAAAAAAAAAAAAAAATCCACATGTAAGTGGACCAGTGCTGTTCCAACCCACGTTGTTCAAGGGTCAACTGTACTCCTTCCTTCACTGGTTTTTCCCTCTCCCTGCATTTCCTAGTAAGAAGTTACAATAAGGATTGTGCAGTCCTTGAGAAGAAAGGACTAGAAGTCCTTACTTGACTTCCTGTCACTAATGCCTAATATGAGGTCTTGTATACATATGCTTGTAGAATGAAAGTGGTTGTCATTAAACTGGAAATTTTCCCATTTAACAAGACACAAGGGCTCATGGAATGCCTAGGGTTGCTTACAGCCCAGGCCAGAGTAACAGAGCCTGAAGAAAGCAGCAGCAGAAACACAGCAGATCTTGTACACTGCTGGTAGGAATATAAAATGGTGTAGCCACCTTTGGAAACAATTTGGCAGTTTCTCAGTTAAAACAGAGTTACCATGCTGCTGCTGCTGCTAAGTCGCTTCAGTCGTGTCTGACTCTGTGCGACCCCAGAGACGGCAGCCCACCAGGCTCCCCTATCCCTGGGGTTCTCCAGGCAAGAACACTGGAGTGGGTTGCCATTTCCTTCTCCAATGCATGAAAGTGAAAGTGAAGTTGCTCAGTCATGTCCGACTCCTAGCAACCCCATGGACTGCAGCCTACCCAATCCACTCCAAGGTAATATACCAATAGAAATGAAAACATATGCTCACACAAAAACTTGTACAGGAATGTTCACAGCAGTATTATTCATAATAGCCCCAAAGGGGAAACAACCCAAATCTCTATCAACTGATGAATGGATAGGCAAAATGTGGTACTTTCGTACAATGGAATATTATTCAGCAATAAAAATAAATGAAGTACTGATATATACTACAATATGGATGAACAATAAAACTATGCTAAATAAAAGAAGCCAGACACAAAAGGCCACATATTGTGTGATTCCATTTCTGTTCAAAAGGTTCAGAATAGGCAAATCCATAGAGACACAAAGTAAATTAATGGTTGCCAGTGGTTGGTGGAGGGAAGAAGGAGGAGTGACTGCTAATGGGTATGGGGTTTCTTTAGGGGTGATAAACTGTTAAAGTGTACACTTTTAAAAGAGTAAACTTTATGATACATGAATTACATCTCAATTTTAAAGGGGTTGGGATAGAAACACAGAAAGGCTAGAATCCATGCTGCCCTCCAGAATTTCTTCTAGTTCAGATGATTCCATCACAAACACACCAACAAATCAGTAAATTGAACAGTACTGGAAACAGTAACCATAAAAAATTAAAACAATTTGCAATACAAGTTGATTATATCAATGAGATATCGAATTCCTCCCCCGAAAGTCAGAGATGCCAAGACTTTTCCCCTGGGGAAAGGAGGAGAACTCCCATATACATCGGTGACCTTGTGAGAAGGTAGCCAAGCTACAGTTCTAATTGAGGGAGATTAAAGCCTAGAGCGCTTGTAACTTTGCTGAAGCAAACGAACACCTGCACTGAGCAGCTTCTCCTACTGAAGCACCAGACGTTGCTTTAATCCACCCCAGAGCTGGGTCTGGAAGCCACAAGGTTAATAGGATGCCTTGGTCAGCAACCTACTGAGCTACTGATCCTTTGCCGGGGTTGTGGCGGGGACTGAATTCTCTCCATTTTGAAATAAACAAAGGGAAGGGGACACAACAAGGATGACAACATCGCATGACAGATGACACAAAGGCTTGGAAAGATTCTGTGTGCTCCCAATTCACCAGACAGTAGCTGAGAAAACTGTGCAATCACAATACCTCTGGGCCTCAGTAAGACATTATCCCATATCTCACAAAGCTACTGTCACAATGCAAGGCCCAACTGTAACACTCAAATACTAGTATTCTCTCCAATTCACCAAAAAAGATAACTAATGGCTAGTACTGTATATTTTGGGGTCATGTTGGATAATAAGGCTCACGGACCTCTTCTCTATTTGATGCTTGCATGCTAAGTCACTTCAGTCATGTCGGACTCTGCGACCCCGTGGACTGTAGCCCGCCAGGCTCCTTGTGTCCATGGGATTTCTCAGGCAAGGATACTGGAGTGGGTGCCACTTCCTTCTCCAGGGGATCTTCCTGACCCAGGGATGGAACCCACATCTCCTACGTTGGCAGGTGAGTTCTTCACCACTGAGCCACCAGGGAAGCCCAATAACTTCCCAAACTCTTTAATATAACTGAACTTGCTGCCTCTTCTGCCCCATCTTCCATTTATCACCTCTGTTCTTTCTACACTAGCCATACTCAACTGTCAGCGTTCTTCCAGCTTTTGAACAGTTTTTTCTCTCCTTTCACCTGCCTTAAATATCACTTTCTCCTTCACCCTTCAGATCTCAATTTCGACAGCACCTGCCTATTCCAGGAAGGTCTTACCTTATTAAGTCCAGCATTGTACAACTCCCTACTCACCTTCCCTTCATTACTCTAACACAAGTTGTACTTCTCAAACTATGCTGGGCTTCCATTACTGGACTACAATTCCCACCAAGCACTGGGTCTGTGCCTGTAGTCTTCATTGCTCGATTCCCAGACTTAGGACTAGTGCCTAATACATATTTGACAAATGCTGACTGAATAAATGAATGACTACAATTAAGCAGAAAGCTTAACTAACTACATGGAAGATTTCACATATATTTTCTTCATATAACAATATCTTTCCATTTTTTTTATTTTGAAGAAAATTACAGATACAATCAAATGCAATTTTTCATAATCACTATGGGGGAAAAGGGCTTAAGCACACACACATTTTCTACAACTTAAACAGCTAATACCAAACACAATCAAAAGGAGGAAAACTACCACCTCCTCAGTGGGAACAGTGCTCCTAACAGTTTTGTCTTAGAGCTTAAATCTCCTTAACTGGAAAGAGTGATAAAGGTACATGTAATGCAAATTGCAAACATTACGGTCAAATCATGCACTGGAGTAAAAACAAGTGGATACTTTTTTAACCAGCCCTCTTCTACCCTCCACGCAAAAACAATGTCCACACACTTAAAAGAAACACAGCTTACTCCAAATAGCTGACCAAGTGAAGGTTACTGTGAAATACTTCGAATTCCATAAGCACTCAGGACTGCACAGACTAAGGGAAGAGAATGTTCCAAGCACAGACTAATGATCAGCAGGTACAAACGAAATAAACCTGCATGGTGATTATCTAAGGCAGTCTGAAGACTGAATATGTTTGTTCTGAAGTCATCAACTTGGAGAAGGAAATGGCCACCCCACTCCATTATTCTTGCCTGGAGAATTCCATGGACAGAGGAGCCTAGCTGGCTACAGTCCCTGGGGTCGCAAAGAATCGGACACGACTGAGCAACTAACACTACTACATCAACTAAGCTTCAGCTTCTGAAATACACTAAAAATACTTAACATGTTTTATATCTCAAATATAAATGACAGAGATTTGTCATTAAAGATAACTACTTTCCTTTGCCTAGTTTAGGATATATAAATCTCTATCACATTTCACACTTTTTATATTTTGGACTTCTTACCAACTACTTCAGTTCTTCTCATGTGTTTGTTCCCTATGCTAATGAGAACACAAGTTATACTAACTCGGAATTTTTATTATCATTTTGGGGATGTGACCACCCTTTTAATTCTGTTCATATTTTAACTCAGCAACTTCAATCCAGCAATCAAAGCTTCATTAGCTTGTAAACAAACTGTTTCTCAGGTAAACTGAATTGCCCCACATCAGGATCTTAAGCAAATAAATAAGTACAAAAAAGGCAGAGATTATAAATTAGGGTAGACAAATCTGTATCTAGCCCCACGCCGGTAAAGAGCATTCTACCAATACAGTGAAATGCTAATCTCCTAATTAACAACCTAATTAGGTAATTATGGCTTTGCAGAGGGAGGCCTAAATGAAATATGACAACATGGTCACCTCTTTCTATGGCACCTGTGGGCCTTTTCAGCTGTCGTTGCAAAGAGTGCAATATCAATCTGAACAGATGACAAAGTGCTGTCATTTTTCATTCTGATAATATACAGAATGCTTTGGACAGCAGCAGTTTACAAAAAGAAACATCTTGCCTAGTATTTTCCCAATTTAAATATGCTAAAATACTTTGTTAAATTTTCTGCATGCTTTTGTATATTATATTTAGGAGAATTACCATGCATATTAAAAAAAAACAACAACTAGACATCATGCTTAACTGTACATGCTGAAATTATCGCAATTTCAATGATGAAGTATATAATCAGAAAAGAGTAAAAGGCACAATTCTTCATGACATTTTAATATTCATACATCTTGAATACTGTTATCAGAAAAATTAAAATTCAAACAAACTTTGATCTTTAATTTTTTCCTACAAAATTTTTAAAAGTGAAATAGAAATTCATACTTATAATTTTCCATACCAAAAACGCACTTCCCAAGATACAAATATTCAACTCACAAAAAAAGTTCTATATGCCAACAACCAGCCTTATGGAGACAGGCATGTACCCTCTAGGAAAGACAGCTGCCACATGGCTGCTTGCTGTCCCACTGGCCACTGAAGAGGTGAGGGGAGCACTGGGTCACAGGAACTACCAACACAAATGTGACTCTTCTTTCAGGATAGTTTAGGGCAGAAGAGGAGGCTAGCCTGGCAACTTCAATATCCTTTATGTCAAAATACAGAAACCCAGGGACTTCCCTGGCAGCCCAGTGGTTAAGATTCTGTGCTTCCACTGCAGAGGGCAAGGATTTCATCCTAGTCAGGGAACTAAGACCTTGCATGAAGCAGTGTGGTACAGCCAAAAAAAAAAAAAAAAAAGATGAAACCATATTTTAATCATTAAACAACTGAGGTTAAAACTAACTTATTGAAAATACAATCCATTTATAACTTCACATCACCTGCATTAGGGAAAACTTTCAAAATGATGTGCAAAAGTACTTGTATTTTTCAATTACAAGTTAAACTAAAAGGATTTTTTTTAGTGAAAAACAATTTATGCTTATGAGAGAATAGTCTGGAAAACTGAAAAAGCATAAAGGCCTATAATCTCACCACCTGTTTCTTCTCTTTATATATTTGATATTGAGATCATACTTTACATAGTTTTATATCCTTTCTTCACTTCATATTATATGAGCATATTAATATGTCACTAAAATTCTTCTAAAACATCTAAAATGCTTGTACAGTATTTTCAATCATGCTTTTTCCAAAATTTCTCTTATCTTTTTTTTGAATACTACAGTTGTTTCTAATTTTTGCTATTATAAATACTTCCACAGTGAACATCTTTGAACATGAATACTTTTCTACATTTCTGATTATTTCTTTAACAAAGATTCTTAGTAATGGGATTACAAACTCAAAAGGCATATATGACTTTAAAGGCTTGTGATAACACTGCCAAAGCATTTGCCAGAAAAGTTTTACCAATTTTTATTCCCACTGGTAATATAAGTGGTCATCTCACTACCAACCTCTGCCAGCAATGAGTATTATTAGAGTTCTGTTAAATCTTTAAACTTCAAATCTTAAGCGTACACTTGTAACCAAACACTCCCACAAAATAATCAACAACAATTTTCTACAGGCAGTAAGTTTAAACTGACTTGATGATCCTCCCAAAACAAGGGCCATTTCCAATATTCAAATCTAGAGCAGCATGGAAGAGCGAAAAAAGCACTGTGGTATTTACAGTTAAAAAAAAAAACAAAACACCAAAGGTTCAAAGCACAGCTTTGCCATTATCAGTAGCTCTCTACCTTTAATCACTTTACTTCTCTAAGCTTCAGTTTCAGCATTTGTAAAATGGGGGCAGGGAATACATAATCTACTCCTAGCTCTAACAACTTCAAAAGGCAGTCATGGGCACACTAAAAGGTAATATAAACAACTGGAGGTGTTTATTGTGATTTAACAGATCAATTCATTTAATAGCCTAAAAATAGCATACTGAGACCCTTTTCTCAACAGTGCTTGGTTCATAGGCATGTTAACTCACAAAGCACAACTAGAAATTAACAAGACTAATTTCATGATCCAGACAAGAAAATAAGTCTCATTCCTTTACAACCACTCCATAAAATCATTTCTTGTTACATTGTACTAACCTGAATGGCTTGTGCCCCTGAATGCTAGTACCTGCTGCTGCCACTAAGTCGCTTCAGTCGTGTCCGACTCTGTGTGACCCCGTAGACGGCAGCCCACCAGGCTCCGCCATCCCTGGGATTCTCCAGGCAAGAACACTGGAGTGGGTTGCCATTTCCTTCTCCAATGCATAAAAGTGAAAAGTGAAAGTGAAGTCGCTCAGTTGTGTCCGACTCCTCGAAACCCCATGGACTGCAGCTCACCAGGCTCCTCCGTCCATGGGATTTTCCAGGCAAGAGTACTGGAGTGGGTTGGCATTGCCTTCTCCTATGCCGGCACCTACGTCTCTCCAAAAGTATCATGGTAGAGGTACTTACTCCTCATGTGCAACCTTCCACATACCATGTGAGAGTGGCAGTACTGCCTGGGTCACAGAGCTAATAAACGAAAGAGCCAATATTCGCATCCAGGTGAGTGTGACTCCAAAGCCCCAGCTCACTCTGCTTCAAGTTTCAAGGCTGCATCTCAGTTCCTCTTTGTTAGCCTCCAGTATGTCAGCAACTAAAGCACAGATTAAAAAGTTATCTGTTTTAAAAAGAAAACCATCCCTTCAAACCATTTTCTACCAATTTCTCTGCTGAAACAGTACTTATTTATAATACAGTACCTTAAAATGAGTCCACAGGGAACTAAAATGTGATTTTTTTTTTTTTAAGTTTTACACATTTGGTCCATTTTGACAGCATCAATAATAAAAGCATATTCATAAAAGTATACTCAAGTATAGGATATGACTGTAACACTGCATATATTTAGAGGTAAGTGTGACATAATATTCAATTTCTTTCAGAAGCGATTACCATAATTTAATTCCACTAGTTATTCTAATACCTTCTTGCTATTTCCAGAATTTAAGTTTTGTTGTTGAAGTGGCTGCTCCCATTTTTCTCACTTTCAATTACTTAAAACTGTTTTATTCTTTGGGTCCAAATTTTGTGCTTCCTATATTAAATCTATTTCCTCAATATACCTAGGCTGCTGCCAACTAGAGTTAATAAATTTTGAATGACTGCTCAGAATTTTTTTTCATTTTTATATTCTATGTTATTTCCTTATATAATAGAATATGAATGAAAACAAGTATCTAGAAGACAAATATTTCTTCAATTTTCACTTTGTGGAAGCTGGGTATTAAAATAAAAATAAATTAAACTCTTGAGCTGGGAGCTCCCTGACCATATTTCTCTCACTAGGCTGGGTGTCTCTCTGCCTCCTTCCAATTTTGTGTATATAGAGTCAACAAAGCACTCTATGCATGTGGGGAGCGCCTGGCCTGTCAAGGTCCTTTCCCAGAAGTAATGAACAAAGAACAGAGGGAAAAGCTCAACAGTGGCTCCCTACCTGCCAACAAGAGAGAAGCAGCATTTTAGATTTGAACTGTTCTCCACTGGGGTCTGCCAGTAATCAGTTGTGCAGCTTTAAGCATGTCAATTAGAATCAGAAAGCTTAGCATCCTGAAAAGACCTCACCAAGACTTCAGTTGAGCTCCCTCATTATTATCCAGATGAGAAAAAAGATACAAGGATTTTTGACTTGACCAAAATCAAAACGCTGGCATACCAGCGTTCAGAATTCAAGTCCCTCTCAGTCAAGTGCACTTCCTACTAAACTGTAAATCACTGGGCACCAATTTCTTCATCTCCAGAGGTTATGATAACCACCCTGCCTTGTTCACTTCATGTACTATGGAGAGGACCAAAAGAGACGGGAGACTTGGTAGCATTTAAAGTGCTAAGGGCACAAAAATACTACAAGATCATCATCTCATCCAAACCCCATCCCTCATGTAGCCTGATTATACAATAAAAGCACTCACCCTGCCACTTTCCCAGGTATCAGTATGACTCCAATACAACACCCCCTCACTCCAGCAATTTACCAGTAGATTTCTGATCAATGATCACAATTGTGTTGGACCTCCTGCTTTGAACAGTGGGTACCAAAATGTCAGTGAGCAGGTAGGTCAGGATTCACAATCAGGCAGCCTAAGACTGTACACAGCCCACAAATGTGTTTTGATCTACATGGTATTTTTTTAACGCAAATTTTTTAAAACTAAATACATTAAAATTCAGACTTCCAGCAGCCCTCTTGAAAACAACTGGAAGATCTAGGGACACTGGGCTCACTTCCTCACACAGTGACAAGCGATTGGAGCTGAGTAGTGACTGCTGCTTTTAGACTGGTCACGTGCCCTCCAGTTCACAAGGTCTGTCCTACTCTTTGTGTTACATCATGGGCATCTGATTTGGAGACTCCTGAGGCAGAGTTCAAAAGAGAACTAAGACTTCCCTGGTGGACCAGTAGTTGAAATCTGCCTGCCAATGCAGGAAACACGGGTTTGATCCCCGGGTTTGATTCCTGGTCAGGGAGATTCCACATACCGCAAAGCTACTAGGCCCGTGAGCCACAACTACTGAGTCCAAGCACTCTGGAGCCCATGTTCTCCCATGTTCTGGAGAAGCCACCACAATGAGAAGCCTGAGCATCACAAGTAGAGAGGAGACCCCCTCATGAAACTGAAGAAAGTCCATGCAGCAACAAACACCCAGCTCAGCCAAAAATAAATAACAAATAAAAATTTGGAGAAAAAAAAAAAAAGAGAGAGAACTAAATTAACAAATCCACAGAATCATGCAGATTGAAGAAAATAAGGTACACAAAAACATCTAACAATGACTATAAGCACTCAGTTATTTTAAATTTAACACAAGCTGAAATGTGCTATCTTTGAGGTCAAAACTTCTGAAAAACTTCAAACTCACAGAAAACACAAGGTCAAGTTAAAACTCAACATTCAAAAAACTAAGATCATGGCATCTAGTCCCATCACTTCATGGCAAATAGATGGGGAAAAAATGGGAACAGTGACAGACTTCTATTTTCTTGGGCTCTAAAATCACTGTGAATAGTGACTGCAACCATGAAATTAAAAGGCGCTTGCTCCTTAGAAGGAAAGTTATGACAAACCTAGATAGCGTATTAAAAAGTAGAGACGTCATTTTGCCGACAAGGGTTCATATAGTCAAAGCTATGATTTTTCCAGTAGTCAAGTGCGGATGTGAGAAGGGACCATAAAGAAGGCTGAGTGCCAAAGAACTGATGCTTTTGAACTGTGGTGCTGGAGAAGACTCTTGTGAGTCCCTTGAACTGCAAGAAAATCAAATCAGTCAATCCTAAAGGAAATCATCTCTGAATATTTATTGGAAGGACTGATGCAGAAGTTCCAATACTTTGGCCACCTGATGCAAAGAGCTGACTCATTGGAAAAGACCCTGAAGCTGGGAAAGATTGAGCGCAGGAGGAGAAGGGGGTGACAGAGGATGACATGGTTGGATGGCATCATTAACTCCATGGACATGAATTTGAGCAAACTCCAAAAGATAGTAAAGGACAGGAAAGCCTGATGTGCTGCCATTCATGGGGTCACAAAGAGTCAGACACGACTGAGTGACTGAACAACAACAATCTGAGTAACAGATTTACAGCTAATTCTCTCAGATGAAGCACATACAATCCACTGAACTGCAACAGTTTCTAAAGTCTTCAGTTATGAGTCAACAAGCAAAATAGACATCCCACTTAAATATATATACCAAACATGACAGATAAGATAATGAGCTCCTTGAGTTGTAGCAATCGTGTTCATTCCCCATTATTCCTACTGCCCAGCGCAGTGACAAGCACACTGAAGCTAGGGCTCAAGGGCTGACTCTTCTTTGAAGCCATGCACATCATAAAGAAGAAAGAATGTGACATAGTTCTAAAAAGGAGAGTTACCAAAGTCTAGCAGATAATCCCCTCTACTCTCACCTCCATCAACTCCATAAACTAAAGGAATTCATTTAACCTCTCTGTGCTCTAGTTTCCTCATCTGTAACATCAAAATACTTATAATACATCCTGTAGAGGAATAAATGAGTTAATGCATTTAACATAATGCTGGTACACAGTTAAGTGCTCCCGAGCTACCATTACCAGTGCTTCTTCCTCTGTGCTCCACAGTACCTTGTGGGGATTGCTATCTTAGTACCTACAATGCTTTACTACAATTCACCTGCGCGCGCGCACACGACACACACACACACACGCACACACACACACACCACACACACCCCCCTCCCCCATGGGAAAGGAAACACCCTCAGGGTGGGGACCTGGTTATATTCCTTTTTGCGTCTCTGGGTCTAACATTTTCCCTGGCACTGCTGAATAAATCATAGATATTCAAGGTATTTATTAACAAGAAAGGTTATGAGCAGAAACTGAAACTGACCTCTCTTGCTTGACATACAAGCCCTGACTCTGACCCTGTACTGGCCCTCCAACTTTACTGCCCAGTATTCCCCAGTGGCTCAGACAGTAAAGAATCCACCTGCTAATGCAGGAGACCCATGTTGGATCCCTGGGTCGGGCATATGCCCTGGAGAAGGGAAAGGCAACCCACTCCAGTATTCTTGCTGGAGAATTCCATGGACAGAGAAGCCTGGTGGACTACAGTACATGGGGTCACAGAGAGTCATACACAACTGAGGGACTAACACACCCCCCCCCCACTCAAGGAAGCAACGGCTTGCTTTATTCAGGCTGGTCTACTCACTACTCTAAAACCATGCCTCAGGCACTGCACCTTTACATCTTAACAGCTACCATCTTAGGGAACCTTGCCACATCCAGGCAGTTTATCCGTATCAGCTCACATTACTCCGTGAAGTCTGTATCAGTCTCTATCCCAAACTATACTTGAAAGAAATAATGCTAAGAATTAAGAAACTTGCCAAAGGTCACGTAGCTATTAAGAGGAGGGACCAAGAATTGAAGTCAGAGTCCATGGCTATTCTCTACAGAATGTCTGGTCCACTGATATTCAAAGCTGAGCTGACCCACATACTACCATCTTGCCTTGGAAGATTACGGTCTTCTCTACATTTAAAGAACTATCTGCACCATTCATTTTGACACATATTTTCTCCTCTGAATAGTTGCTTCAATATGTATTTGCATACAGAGAGCTATGGTGTAAGAAAAGAAAAAACACATAAAAGGCACAGATTTAGGCAAAAGACACACGTGGGTTTGGATCCTGGTTCCGTCTCATACCAGGTGTGTAATTTATCCTGAGCCCTCCTAATCAGTGAATTGAAGTTAAAATAATTAAAAAAGAGAAACCTAACATAATTTCTCCAATATAATAAATAATAAAGCTCAGTTTACCCCACACTGTGAAGCCTTATCAGGTCATCGCACATGCCTCAAAAGTGGATGACCTCTTCCCCTCCTGTACCACCACTGAATCACCGAAAGGACTCCAACCCAGTGTACATACCACTCTGTCAGAATTATTTCCTTATCTTTTTCACTAAACTGAGCAGGCAAGAACCGAGTCTTGTTTATCCCTATACTGTCTAGCATGGTACCTGGCATATGTTGTTGTTTTTCAGTCACCCAGTTGTGTCTGACTCTTTGCGACCCTAAGAACTGCAGCATGCCAGGCCTCTCAGTCCCTCATGATCACCCACAGTTTGCCCAAGTTCACGTCCACTGCATCAGTGATGCCATCCAAGCCATCTCATCCTCCTCTGACATTCTCTTCTCCTTCTGCCCTCAATCTTTCCCAGCATCAGGGACTTTTGCAATGAGTCAGCTGTTCACATCAGATGACCTCGAATATATCCATACTCAATAATGTTTGCTAAGGGAATCAACTGGGTTGGCCCAAAAGTTCGTTCAGGTTTTTCTGGAAGATGGTACGAAAACCCAAACAAACTTTGTGGCCAAGCCCATAGTATAATGAGCATTTAAAGGATTCTAGAAAAGAAACCATTTCTAGCTGAGGTTGTCCTGAACTGGTTGAGGCAAGGCCAATTGCAGGTGGGCCCTGGGTAACACCAACAGATGGAAACAGAAAAGGAGAAATCTAGGCAGAAAGTGCTAACAACAAAGGAAAGGACAAAGTCCACTCCAGGTCCTACTTATCTAGAGTAAAGAATCAGAGTAAGAGGCCTTTTGAAGCTTAGCTGGAAAGTTAGCCAGGAGCCAGACCAGAAACCAGACCAGGAATCTGAGTACCCTCCAGCATCACGGTAGATGAAAGTAAATATGAGCATAAATCTGAATGGGAAAGGAGCCACCAGCAAGTCTCACAGGCCCCAACAAGCCTACAAGTGTGTAAATTGAACAAGATGAAAACAAGTATTGACCCTTCATCAACAACCCTTCCAGCATTTTCTGAGCATCTTGTGTGAACTCACAGAATATGAAGAATAGAACATGGTACCTCCTTTCCCTGCCGCTTTAAATTAGGAATCCACCCCTTCTGCTTGTCAAAACAGAGTAAGAATGTTGACTTGACTTTAACTGATGTGTGTAAACACCTGTCTCCATTTGACTGTTCACACCTGGGGAAGTTTTGAACTTTGCTGCTTTTGGTTTACAACAACATGATGCTTTTGCACAGTGCCAAGGATTGTAATAAGGCTTCAAAAATCATTTCATTCAGAATGAAAATTGTGCCAATCTCTGAGTCAACTTTTGGGTCTCTGGTTAAAGTAATGCTTCTGTTTAAACTACAGTGATATTTTCTTTTCCAGCCTTCAACAGATCTAGAAGACTCTATGCCACTCCCATAAACAAAAGGCTGAATCGAAGTTCCAGCAGCACTCTGTGTATTAAAAAAAACAGTTCTGCAAGGCTGTTTTACTCCTTTGGGGCAATGGAGATAAGGGGCGTTAGACAGGGAATGCACAAGCAATGCTTTTAAAAACCTGATTTTCATGTTATGAAGATTAAGACACCGAGTAGAACCAGAAACTGTCAGTCAACAGTACCCTCCCCAAAACTCAATACTACCGAGTCCACTAGCTTCTCCTCCCCCAAATCACACGCCCAAGCTGTCAGATTCATAACAGCCTTCAGCTCTGGAAAGGGCCAGGAAACGGATGCTCACTGGATACTGGGGCAAGGGCCAGACAGGCTGTCCGCCGGGCGGCGGCGAGCGCGGAGGAGTGAGGAGGGAAGCCAGGCTCCTTCGGTGGGCGGGCGGGGGTGTGGGCGATGGAGCTAGCGGCTGGGGCAACCTTTACCTGAAGCTGCTGCCACACTACGGGCCGGGATGGCCCTGGGACACGTTCCTGGGGGGAGGGCCCGGCTCCCCCGCGCCCCCCGGTCCCTGCCCCAGCTCCGCACTCTCGGAATCCTCAAGGACTGGCGCTCCTCCCGGCCGGCTCAGCAGCCGCTTTCCGGGCTCGCCCTCATACCCCCGCCGCTCGCTGCCGCTGGCCGGCCGAGCAGCAGCCCTGTTGCCCCGAGCCGCGCCACGACCCGGAACCGCACCCCGCGCACCGGAAGTCCCCGACCGGGAAGCAGCCGTTGGCTGGGGACGTAGTGCGCAAGCCCCAGAGCCGAGAGCGGGCTGGGAAGCCCTCCCGGGAGGCGGGGCCGAACGGGACGCCGTGCGCACGCGCACCACTTCCCCGCCCCCCAGGCAAGGCCTGGGTCAGAGATCAGCTGGCTTACTGGCAAAACACGGAGACTTCTAGGGTTGCGTTGTTTGGAAATCCACGTCGGCCTTCTCCGTCGAATCTCCTCCTCTTTCTCCACGTCCACGGAGAAAAGCCCTCAATTCTTCCAGAAATGAGCGATGAGGAGCTTAGTCTCTTGAATCAGGAAGAGCTGGTTCAAACGCCCGCCCTAACCTGCTGTGTATCCTAGGACAAAACACTCCCTTCTCTGACCCATCCATCGAGTAGTTCCAAATTTAGAGTACCGCTGTGAGAATCGAGTGGGATGATGCTCTAAAAACACTCGGCACAGTACCCGACACTTAATAAACTTAGTAAATGTTAGTCATTATTCTTATTTTCTGTAAAATGAAGGTAATTATCATCCCAGGAATTTAGGGAGTTCCATGAGATGTGTGGACCCGCCCCAAACAGGAACTCATTATTCCCCGTCTTTCTGTCTTCAGGGAATCAGTGGGGACGCTACTACTAAGGGAAAAGCAGTGCAATGATATGATACCTCTCCTATCTGAGAGATGATCTGGAAAGTCTCCCTTAAAATGCACCTTAGCAAAAGAAAGAAAAAAACAAGTCTGAATTTCACCTCGTCAGGGACCTTAGCGGGCATGCATGCATGCTCAGTAATGTCAGACTCTGTGATCCCAAGGACTGCAGCCCGCTAGGCTCCTCTGTCCATGGGATTTTCCAGGCAAGGGTACTGTGCTGCTGCTAAGTCACTTCAGTCGTGTCCGACTCTGTGTGACCCCATAGAAGGCAGCCCACCAGGCTACCCCATCCCTGGGATTCTCCAGGCAAGAACACTGGAGTGGGTTGCCATTTCCTTGTCCAATGCATGAAAGTGAAAAGTGAAAGGGAAGTAGCTCAGTCTCTGTCCATGGGATTTTCCAGGCAAGGGTACTGTATTGGGTTGCTAATTCCTCCTCCAGGGGATCTTCCCAACCCAGAGATCCAACATGCTTCTCCTGCACTGGCAGGCAGATTCTTTACTACTCCCACCTGTTGCTGCTGCTGCTGCTATGTCACTTCAGTCGTGTCCGACTCTTTGCGACCCATAGATGGCAGCTCACCAGGCTCCCTGGTCCCTGGGATTCTCCAGGTAAGAATACTGGAGTGGGTTGCCATTTCCTTGTCCAATGCATGAAAGTGAAAAGTGAAAGTGAAGTCGTGTGCGACTCTTAGTGAACCCATGGACTGCAGCCTACTAGGCTCCTCAGTCCATGGGATTTTCCAGGCGAGAGTACTGGAGTGGGTTGCCAGTGCCTTCTCCCAAAAAGTGAGCAGTTGGGTTAATTCCAGGAAGACCTTTGGCCAGACAGGTGTGATGGGGTCAAGGAGTTTAAGATCTTAGCTTTTAAGAATGCTTAAAACGAAAGGCACAGAACTATAGAGGACAGTATGGAGGTTTCTGAAAAAACTAAAAATAGAGCTGCCATATGATCCTGCAATCCCACTCCTGAGCATGTATCTGGAGAAAAACATGATCTGAAAGGACACATGCACCCCTGCATTCATTGCAGCACTATTTACAGTAGCCAAGACATGGAAGCAACTTAAATGTCCATCAACAGAGGAATGGATAAAGAAGATGTGGTACAAATATACAATGGAATATTACTCAGTCATTAAAAAGAATGAAATGCCATTTGCAGTAACATGGATGGACCTAGAGATTGTCATACTGAGTGAAGTAAGTCGGACAGAGAAGGAGAAATATCAGACGACATCCCTTATATGTGGAATCTAAAAAAAAAAATGATGTAAATGAACTTACAAAACAGACTCATAGACTTAGGAAGGAATCTATAGACTGGAGGGAAGGATGGGGCGGGAAGGAATAGATAGTTTGGGATGGACAAATACACACTGCTAACAAGGCCCCACTGTACAGCACGTGGAACTCTGCTCAATGTCATGTGGAAGCCTGGATGGGAGGGGAGTTTTGGGGGAGAATGGATACATGTGTATGTATGGCTGAGTCCCTTCACTGTTTACCTGAAACTATCATAATATTGTTAATTGGCTATAACCCAATAGAAAGTTAAAAGTTTAAATTTTTTTAAAAAGTCACAGAATGGATGCTCAAGAGGTACATAAGAGAATTCTGGAAAGGCTCATGTCACTGGCCTGAAGGTCTCAAAACAGGAGTAACAGCAATCACTGATGGTTCCAGGCAGAAAGATGGAGGCTATCCTAAGAGATGGATGTCCTGAATAACTTCAGATGAAGAGCTATCTGAGAATGGGTTCCTGGCTCAAGTGCAATGGAGGAAAAAGTTGCTGAAGATCAGACAGTCAAGGAACTGAGATGGCATGAGACTTCAAAAGACCTCAGGATGAGGGATGGACATAGGGTGAAAAGGAAACCAGGGTGTTTCCCAAGCCATTCTACAACTGAGGAAGGTAGTTAGATGAGGAGGAGGGCCAACTACATGGATTAGCCTTCAAGGAGTGGGAATTGTATCAGAGAGTGGAAGTGGCTTTAAAATGCAGCGCTTACATTGACCTATCTCTTGATCTAAAACCAATACAATATTGTAATTAGCCTCTAATTAAAATAAATAAATTTAATTTTAAAAAATTAAAAAATAAAATGTACAAATACAAAAAAAAAAAAAAAAAGGTGCATAGGAGTACGACTGTGACAACTGACACACACGAATTTTATTCTTAAAACATACTGATGGTGCTGGGCCAGGGGTTGGTTGGGACTTCAGTAGACCTGAGGGCACAGGGACCAATATCTCAGCATATCTGTAACAATCAGGTTTTCCAAACTTCAGCTCCAGCTTGGAAAGGAGGCCACGGGAAGGGACGAAGGTTCCTTTTCTTCTGGTCCTCAGGACTAGAATAGGGGCAGTGGACAGAGGTTTGAAGTCACTTACTAGCTGTGTGACCTTCAATAAGTGATTTGCTTTCTGTGTATCTATTTGCTCATCTAGGTTTATTGTGAGCATCCATTGAGCTAATGCAAAGAGCATGCTTAGAACAGTGCCTGGTACACAGGGAGTGTTCTGTAAACACCTGTTCCTATTGCCCGAGGCACTGAGATGGGCAGCAAGAATCAGGAACTTTTATACATTTGCTTTCCTCAAACACAATTGCTGGAGCAATTCCTGCTCAACCTCAATTGCCTTTTCTATCTCCACTCAGCGAACACCTACTCTCTCTTTCTCTCCCAACCTTTTTTGTAAGTGGCTTAAAACAACAACCATTTTTATAAATCTGATTCTTTTTAATGAAGGATAATTGTTTTATAGAATTTTGAACAACCATTTATTATTTCTCAAGATACTGTGGCTTGGTGGGTGGTTCTTCTGCCAGTCTCCCTGGCTCCCTCATGTATTTTCAGTCAGATGAAGTTAAAATTGTTGGAAGATCACAGATGGCAAGAAGTGTTGGTCAGGGACCTTGGTTTTCTCCTTGTGGCTGCTCTAGTGGCTATTTTCAGTTCAGTTCAGTTTCGTTGCTCAGTTCTGTCCGACTCTTTGCAATCCCATGGACTGCAGCACGCCAGGCCTCCCTGTCCATTACCAACTCCCGGAGTCAACCCAAACTCATGTCCATTGAGTTGGTGATGCCATCCAGCCATCTCATCCTCTGTCGTCCCCTTCTCCTCCTGCCCTCAATCTTTCCCAGCATCAGGGTCTTTTCAAGTGAGTCAGCTGTTCACATCAGGTAGCCAAAGTATTCGAGTATCAACTTCAACATCATTCCTTCCAATGAACATTCAGGACTGATCTCCTTTAGGATGGGCTGGTTGAATCTCCTTGCAGTCCAAGGGACTCTCAAGAATCTTCTCCAACACCACAGTTCAAAAGCATCAATTCTTCAGCACTTAGGTTTCTTTAAAGTCCAACTCTCATATCCATACATGACTACTGGAAAAACCATCGCCTTGACTAGACGGACCTTTGTTGGCAAAGTATGTCTGTGCTTTTTAATATGCTGTCTAAGAGTCTTTTAATTTCATTGCTTCAGTCACCATCTGCAGTGATTTTGAGCACCAGAAAAATAAAGTCAGCCACTGTTGCCACTGTTGCCAGTTTCCCCATCTATTTGCCATGAAGTGATGGGACCAGATGCCATGATCTTCGTTTTCTGAATGTTGACCTTTAAGCCAACTGTTTCACTCTCCTCTTTCACTTTCATCAAGAGGCTTTTTAGTTCCTCTTCACTTTCTGCTGTAAGTATGGTGTCCCCTGCATATCTGAGGTTATTGATATTTCTCCCGGCAATCTTGATTCCAGCTTGTGCTTCCTCCAGCCCAGCGTTTCTCATGATGTACTCTGCATATAAGTTAAATACGCAGGGTGAAAATATACAGCCTTGACATACTCCTTTTCCTATTTGGAACCAGTCTGTTGTTCCATGTCCAGTTCTAACTGTTGCTTCCTGACCTGCATTCAGATTTCTCAAGAAGCAGGTCAAGTGGTCTGGTATTCCCATCTCTTTCAGAATTTTCCAGTTTGTTGTGATCCACACAGTCAAAGGCTTTGGCATAGTCAATAAGGCAGAAGTAGATGTTTTTCTGGAACTCTCTTGCTTTTTCCAGGATCCAGCGGATGTTGGCAATTTGATCTCTAGTTCCTCTGCCTTTTCTAAAACCAGCTTGAACATCAGGAAGTTCACGGTTCACGTATTGCTGAAGCCTGGCTTGGAGAATTTTGAGCATTACTTTACTAGCATGTGAGATGAGTGCAATTGTGCAGTAGTTTGAACATTCTTTGGCATTGCCTTTCTTTGGGATTGGAATGAAAACTGACCTTTTCCAGTCCTGTGGCCACTGCTGAGTTTTCCAAATTTGCTGGCATATTGAGTGCAGCACTTACACAGCATCATCTTTCAGGATTTGAAGTAGTTCAACTGGAATTCCATCACCTCCACTAGCTTTGTTCATAGTGATGCTTCCTAAGGCCCACTTGACTTCACATTCCAGGATGTCTGGCTCTAGGTGAGTGATCACACCATTGTGATCATCAGGGTTGTGAAGATCTTTTTTGTACTTGCCACCTCTTCTTAAGATCTTCTGCTTCTGCTAGGTCCATACCATTTCTGTCCTTTTTTGAGCCCACCTTTGCATGAAATGTTCCCTTGGTATCTCTAATTTTCTTAAAGAGATCTCTAGTCTTTCCCACTCTATTGTTTTCCTCTATTTCTTTGCACTGGTCACTGAGGAAGGCTGTCTTATCTCTCCTTGCTATTCTTTGGAACTCTGCATTCAGATGGGAATATCTTTCCTTTTCTCCTTTGCTTTTCACTTCTCTTTTTTCACAGCTATTTGTAAGGCCTCCTCAGACAGCCATTTTGCTGTTTTGCATTTCTTTTTCTTGGGCATGGTCTTAATCTCTGTCTCCTGTACAATGCCACAAACCTCCATCCATACATAGTTCATCAGGCACTCTGTCTATCAGATCTAGTCCCTTAAATCTATTTCTTACTTCCACTGTATAATCATAAGGGATTTGATTTATGTCATACCTGAATGGTCTAGTGGTTTTCCCCCACTTTCTTCAATTTAAGTCTGAATTTGGCAATAAGGAGCTCATGATCTGAGCCATAGTCAGCTCCTGGTCTTGTTTTTGCTGACTGTATAGAGCTTCTCCATCTTTGGCTGCAAAGAATGTAATCAATCTGATTTCGGTGTTGACCATCTGGTGATGTCCATGTGTAGAGTCTTCTCCTGTGTTGTTGGAAGAGGGTGTTTGCTGTGACCAGTGTGTTCTCTTGACAAAACTCTATTAGCTTTTGCCCTGCTTCAATCTGTACTCCAAGGCCAAATTTGCCTGTTACTCCAGGTGTTTCTTGACTTCCTACTTTTGCATTCCAGTCCCCTATAATGAAAAGGACATCTTTTTTGGGTGTTAGTTCTAAAAGGTCTTGTAGGTCTTCATAGAACCATTCAACTTCAGCTTCTTCAGCATTACTGGTCCAGGCATAAACTTGGGATTACTGTGATATTGAATGGTTTGCCTTAGAAACGAACAGAGATCATTCTCTTGTTTTTGAGATTGCATCCAAGTACTGCATTTTGAACTCTTTTTGACTCTGATGGTTACTCCATTTCTTCTAAGGGATTCCTGCCCACAGTAGTAGATGTAATGGTCATCTGAGTTAAATTCACCCATTCCAGTCCATTTTAATTCGCTGATTCCTAGAATGTCAATGTTCACTCTTGCCATCTCCTGTTTGACCACTTCCAATTTGCCTTGATTCATGGACCTAACATTCCAGGTTCCTATGCAATATTGCCCTTGACAGCATCGGACCTTGCTTCTATCACCAGTCACATCCACAGCTGGGTATTGTTTTTGCTTTGGCTCCGTCCATTCATTCTTTCTGTAGTTACTTCTCCACTGATCTCCAGTAGCATACTGGGCACCTACTGACCTGGGGAGTTCATCTTTCAGTGTCCTATCTTTTTGTCTTTTCATACTGTTCATGGGCTATTTTGGGTTTCTACAAGACAGAGTGGTGGGATTCTTAAAGGATAAATCCTAATGTGCTTTTATAAAAATGTTTTATTAAATGTGTGTGTGCCATTTTAACAATTCTAACCATTAAGCGTGTGTGTGTGTGTGTTTGGCCATACCAGTAGACTTACAGGATCTTAGTTTCCCAACCAGGGATCAAACCCAGGCCCTGATGTGAAAACATTGAATCCTTGCTACTGGACAGCAAGAAAATTCCCAAGTATATTCTATTCATTCTTTTTTTTAAATGGTATCTTTTAAAAACATTTATTTATTTATTTGCCTATGCTGGGTCTTTGTTGCTGCGTGCAGGCTTTCTCTAGTCATGGAGAGTAAGGACTACTCTCTAATCGCAGTGTGTGGGCTTCTCATTGCAGGGGCTTCTCTTGTGAAACATGGCCTCTAGTGTGCTCAGGCTTCAGTAGTTGTGATGTACGGGCTTAGTTGCCCTGAGACCTGTGGAATCTTCCTGGACTAGGGATCGAACCTGTGTCCCCTGCATTGACAGGTGAATTCTTAACCACTCACCACTAGGGAAGTCTCTCTATTCATTCTTGAAAACCAAGAATGAAAATCAAATTCACATACTGCTTCTCCTACTCTAGAAATTTTCTAAGAATACTTCTTGCTCACAGGTCACACGAAAAGCTTCATTTTCTGGGTTCAAGATTTATCACATTTTCTGTTATTCTTTCAATACACAACTGTCTCCCTGACAGGCCATAAGCAAAGGAACATGTTGCTCTCTCTCTCTCTAATATGTTTAAAGCTTAAAACACCATAAACACTTGGTAAAATGCATGTTAAATGAAAAGGTACTCAAAACACACACAGGAAGCAACTGGAAATCTTTTGTTGTTAAGCAGAATTTGTGTGTGGAAAATACGACTTTGCCAAATCTATGACAACAAGCTGAGATTGAACATGATAAGCTGAAAGGAACCCTCTTTCAAGCCCTGCCAGCGCCATGGGCAAAGGGAGGCACCTTCTAGTTTCTTTGCAAATGTGTGTTCTTCATATTGTATATGTGTGACTATGCTTCCCTTCTATTTTCCCAATTTTAGTTTCCTCTCCTTTTGAAATATATTTTTTCCTCCCATAGGGAAAACAGGCATTTTTACTGTTATGTTACAAAGTACTTTCAGGACAACAGTAAATTAGGTGTCAAAAATCCATTCAAACTATTTGAAAGAAGCCTCCAAGAAATTGACGATTTCAGAACAATATAGTGTTTTTTCAAATTAAAATAACATTTCAGTGTGAAGAATTTTTTAAAGCAAATATATTGCTCATAATAAGGTGAATTGGGTGGGTGGAAGAGAAGCACAAAATTAACCAACCAGAAAATCTTAAACATTACACTCGGCAGATACTATTTAAGCGTAGATCTGTTCTGGGTGCTTGCAGAGAGTCCCTGAGCTTTGTTCTATTGTCTTTTTGTGCTGAATATTATTTCTGGTGTCCTTTTTTAGATACTTGGAGTGAAAATGAAACATCTGGCTGGTACTATTTAGTATCTCCCTGGGTACATTTATAGATAAATGCAGTCCCTCCCCAAATCCAGGCTGTATAGCCAGTTTCTACTAGTATATTTTCTTGCTCTAAAGGTTAGCTAGTGCTGTGAGTTCCAACTTCTAAATTAATGATGTTAACAGGACTTAGGATGTAAAAAAACAGACTCGTATGTTTTGTCGAATGCAACTTCTAAGAATGCATAATTAACAGTGTCTCCATTAATATACAGTATGTTCAACACTGAGACACCGCTATCATAAATAAAGGTAGACATGGATAAATTTATAATTAAAAATGCATTAGAAATTACAAGCATAATTTATTTACTAATGTGCACTGGAATAAATTTTATGTGTAATATTTTAAAACAGGGCATTAATAAATAATAGTGAACATAAAATGTTTTTGCAGCTGAAAATATTTCAATAAACATTAGTAAGTTAAATGCGCTGCAGGAGTTATAATTGCTATGAAGTAAAGTTCATAGAATACAATCAATGTAGAAATCTGTTTCTTGAGTGTATTCAAAATATCAGAAACAAATAACTTTTTTTCTTTGAAAGCTGACAAGTAGGGTATTCACAGCAGTGCCTGCAAATGTTTTAAGAATAAAAGTTTAGGACATCCAAATAGTAGATAATTGATCATTTGATTAAAACAACCAAGATCCTTCTGATCAAAAACATTTACAGATTAGTGCATTCAATCTTATCCATTTGTTTGTTTGACCCATACTATTTTGGAGCAGTTTCTCCCGCTTGAGAACTCCATAGGTTTTTTTTTTCAACCTTTCATTTAAAAATTGACCTTTAGCTTGCACTGAGTTTTGATCTATTAAGGGAAACAGTTCCTAAGATGCCAGGCACTGTTCTAAGGACTCATGCATTTTCCATACTGCTAGCTCTTAACTACTTCACTCTGCTGACTCTGTTATCTTAATCTTATATTTATTTCACTTTCTGAATGTTCACATTGGGTGTTTTCAATGAGGTTGTAAGCCCCACAAGACCCAGCAGTATTTGCTTGTTTGATGCCTCTGGAAAGAGAGATTATGTTTACGGGCAGAGTGTTGTTTGTAGTGGGGGGAGTTGTTTATTTGTTTTATTTTTTTCCATATATAGGACCTTAGTAGATGAACTGCAATGAATGGCATCCCTCATTGGTTGAGGCTTGTTCTGTGCCTGACGCTGATATACCTAATGGCTTATCAAGTCATTGTTGATGTTGTTTAGTCACTAAGTCATGTCCAGCTCTTTTGCAACCCCGTGGACTGTAGCCCACCAGGCTCCCCTGTCCATGGGATTTTCCCAGGCAAGAATACTGGAGGGGGTTGCTATTTCCTTCTTCAGGGGATATTTCCAACCCCGGGGATTGAACCCGAGTCTCCTGTATTGAAGGCAGATTACTGCTGAGCCACCAGGGAAGCCCAATAAAGCCATTAGACCTAATCTAATGTAATCCTCACAACAATCCAATAAATAGATATTGTTCTTATCCCCTTTTAACAAATGAAGAAACTGAACCTCAAAGAGGTGAAGTCACTGTCTCAAGATCTTATAACTAGTAACTGGCTGACTTGGAGGCCCCAGGCTCTACACTTGCCCTAATAATAATCAGCAACCCCTGTTCCTAAAATAACCATGTCCTTTCTCTAAATCATGTCACTGTCTGGCATCTCACAATTCTTTCAGCTGGCTTGTCCCCCTATTGATATCTAATCTAAGTCCCTCCTGCTCCCATTTAAGATAATTCCCTCATGTCCTGTCCTTAGTAGACAAGAACTGATGTTTAAAACACATGAGCAACATCCCTTTTAGATATTTGAAGATGGCTATTAAATTCTCCCTAACCTTCTTTTCTCTGTGATATGGTATTAGTAACCCCAATTCCTTTATCCTTTTCTCACAGGGAATCTTTCTAAAGCGTTTTATGCCCTAAGCCACATTCCTAGAGAGTGTTTTCAGATTTTCCATATCTCAATTCATTATTATCACTTTCAAAAAGCATTTATTAAGCACCCACACATGCATGTGACCTCTGCTGGAATTTACACAAGACAGGAAAGCAAAAAGAAGCTATCTGGATGCCATTACTCTAAGATGTGTGAGTCTCCAGATAGTGTTTTTTAAAATTCTTCCTGTGGGGACTTCCCTGGTACTCCAGTAGTTAAAACTTCATGCTTCCAATGCAGGGGTGTGGGTTCCATCCCTGGCCAGGGAACTAGGATCTCACATAGTGTGGAGCCAATAAATAAATCAATCCTTCCTGTGACTCTATCATCTTCCCACCTGACTCACCTCCTGATGATTTACTAAGCTAGAAGTAACCTGATATATTTCAGTCATCATAGCATCCCTGACAACTGGCAGAGTAAGAACAAAATGTGTGGGTACTAAGTCACTTCAATTGTGTCTGAATCTTTGTGACCCCATGGACTGTAGCCCACCAGGCTCCTCTGTCCATGGGATTTCCCAGGCAAGGATACTGGAGTGGGTGGCCATTTCCAGGGGATCTTCCTGACCCAGGGATTGAACCTGTTTCTTCTACATTGGCAGTCAAGTTCTTTACCACTGAGCCACCAGGAAAGCCTGAGCAAATGGTAGCTCAGAAGTAAAAACAAAGCAAAACCAAAAATCAAGTAGCCTGAAAACTGAAATCAGCCCCCACAGACTGCTAAGGGCTTTTCTGCTTTCTTTGAAAAATCGGAATGATGTGGCAACACTGGGTCCACAGCCTACTTGTCAACAATCAGGTGAGTAGTGGCTGCCCTCCTCCTGGTGATGCAGGCCAGGCGTCAACCACCATCCATCAAGACCCTCTTACTGTAGATTCCTCTGCTCATTTGCAAGACCTGCCTGGTCGGATGGCACTTAAACCTGAGCCCCTAACCTGGCTTTAGGAAACAGACTAAGAACTAATTTCTACTATACACTGCAGGGGTATTGATGATGAGGGGGAATGGTCCAGGGGGAAGTCTCAGAACCTGCTTCACCTGGGAGAACATGTTCTATTCACACACTGAAGAGACTACAATTTTCAGCAAAATCTGGAGATTATACTGGAGAAAGAGGTTCTAGGAAATAAAGGGATGGGGCTGTAAATTATGCATCTTTCTATTGCCCAGTTCTTTGCTAAAATCTCGGCACAAAAAATGTTGCTTTAAATGAAATGCGAATGTGAAAGCATTAGTTGTTCAGTCATGTCTGACTCTTTGTGACCCAGTGGACTGTAGTCTGCCAGGCTCCTCTGTCCATGGAATTTTCCAGGCAAGAATACTGGACTGGGTTGCCATGCCCTTCGCCCAGGGATCTTCCCGACCCAGGGATCAAACCCAGGTCTCCTGCATTGCAGGCAGATTCTTTACCATCTGAGCCACCAGGGCAATTCCCTGGTGGTTCAGTGGTTACAACTCTGTGCTTTCATTACCAAGGACCTGGGTTCAGTCCTTGGTCCCGTGGGGTGCAGCAAATAAAAAAGGGGGGGAATAAAGTAATCCTAGCTTCTGCTCAGCTCTGTGATCCTGGTAAAGAGTCACATTGCTTCTCTCAGCCTCAGTTTCCTCATTCACAGAATGAAAGTGATGGCATTTACTTGGCAGGATCTCATGATGCTATTCTGTGAAATCTAAAATGTTTTATATATGTAAGCTGTAAAAGATGAAAAATTTGCCTCTCAAAGATATTTAGATTTTAATGTTGTTTTCCCAATACAGTAAAAAATAAATTTTTGAAATATGCATTTGTCTTTCAGACTCAGTGACAGAGATTTTGAATTAAATAATTTTCATTTTGAATAAAAATGTCTGTAGACATCTTTATTTTACCTGGAGAAATAAATATGCTTGCCCTAAGAGTATAGATGGGGAAACAGTGGAATGTCAGACTTTATTTTTGGGGGCTCCAAAATCACCGCAGATGGTGATTGCAGCCATGAAATTAAAAGATGCTTACTCCTTGGAAGGAAAGTTATGACCAACCTAGATAGCATATTGAAAAGCAGAGACATTACTTTGCCAACAAAGGTCCATCTAGTCAAGGCAATGGTTTTTCCAGTGGTCGTGTATGGATGTGAAAGTTGGACTGTGAAGAAAGCTGAGCACTGAAGAATTGATGCTTTTGAACTGTGGTGTTGGAGAAGATTCTTGAGAGTCCCTTGAACTGCAAGGAGATCCAATCAGTCCATTCTAAAGGAGATCAGTCCTGGGTGTTCATTGGAAGGACTGATGCTAAAGCTGAAACTTCTAATACTTTGGCCACCTCATGCGAAGAGTTGACTCATTGGAAAAGACCCTGATGCTGGGAGGGATTGGGGGCAGGAGGAGAAGGGAACAACAGAGGATGAGATGGCTGGGTGGCATCACCAACTCGATGGACATGAGTTTGGGTGAACTCCGGCAGTTGATGATGGACAGGAAGGCCTGGCGAGCTGCAATTCATGAGGTCGCAAAGAGTCAGACACGACTGAGCGACTGAACTGAACTGAACTGAAGAGTACACCTAGTGCTGAGAACTTGGTTTCTTATGTCATTCCCTGCAAAAAGGAACCAGGGCTCCTTGGAGAAATGGCTGACTCTAGAACTGGGGAAGGAAACATACAAGATGAACCTGAAACATCTTATAGTGCCAGAAAGTAAGAAAACAGTTGGGGGAAAAAAAACCTACATGGATGGAGGTACATCAAAGGGACACAGGAACAACATGGATTTACAGTATATTGCATAGGAAACTATATTCAATATCTTGTAATAAACTATAATGCAATAGATTTTGAGAAATATATATAATATAATATATATATATATATATATATATATATAACTGAATCACTTTGTTGTATACCTAAAACTAACATGATATTGCAAATCAACTATACTTCAATAGCACTTAGTCACTCAGTCCTTATCTGACTCTTTGTGACCCCATGGACTGTAGCTTGCCAGGTTCCTCTGACCATGGGATTTTCCAGGCAAGAATACTGGAGTGGGATGCCATGCCCTCCTCCAGGGGATCTTCCCAACTCGGGGATTGAACCCAGGTCTCCCACATTGCAGGCGGATTCTTTACCTTCTGAGCTACTAGGTATACTACTAGTAGCTTTCGGTATACTAGGTATAGTACTAGCTATTTTTTAAATAAAAATTTTAAAAGTATTAAAAAGAAAAAAAAGGACATGGGAACCAGCGGCCAAACCTGAAGATTTTCAGCAGTAACATAAAGTAGTACTGGATTATCACTCAGAGTATAAAATAAATATCCACTACCTCAGCCAGGTGATCAAGGATAATGTCAACAGTAGTAAGTGGGACTTTCCTGATGGTCCAGGGGTTAAGTATCTGCACTTCCACTGCAGGGGGCATGGGTTCAATCCCTGGTAGCATAGCTAAGATCCCACATGCCATGCAACTTGGTCAAAAAAGAAAGAAAATAAAAAACAGTAACAAGTCACATTGCTAGTATGTACTCTTGCTAGGATGTGATGAAAATGACAATTTACCTCTGTGGTCTTCCTTCTCCAGATCCACAACTCCAGTTTTCATGAGGAAAATGCCTGACAAATCCCACTTGTGGGACATCCTACATAAGACTTGACTGTTAAGGTCATCAAGAAGCAGAGAAGGTCTGAGAAGCTGCCCCAGTCAAGAGGAGCTTAAGGAAACTACAACTATCAATTGTAATGTGGTATCCTGGGGGAAATCCTAGGTCAGAAAAAAAAGTGTTAAATAAAAGAAATCTGAATAAACTATGGACTTTCACTAATAAACGAATCCATTTACTAATAAACTCAATTCAAGTTTAGTTGGTTCATTAATTATAACAAATGTACTAAATAATATATTAATAAGATGTTGATTATAGGGAACACAGGGTGCAGGGCATATGAGAACTCTCTGAACTATGTTCTCAATTTTTATGTAAATCTGAAACTGTTCTAAAAAATAAATTCTATTAAGGCTATTTTTAAAAATTTTTTAAAGCTCCCCCTGCCATTAAAAGTTGATATTGATCTGTAGAAAGTTAAACAAAGAGATATAAAACATATTACAGGATGTTAATTGAAAAGTAACAAATAAGAGTATAATAATAGCATTTATAGTTTATATTTTTAAAAATGCACATCTGTGTACATGTGCACTCTATAAATGCTTTTTGGAAGAGGCATGGAGATACCCACAAACAGCTGTGGTGATTATTCCTAGGGAGGGATTAGGGGGTACAGAATTATGCTCAAGGAGGACTTGGGGGTTTATCTGTATTTTTTTTGAAAGTATTTCAAAGACAGCATAGCCTAGTATTATAATACTTACGTAACCACAAAATAGGTTAAGAACAGAAACAAACTTTGAAAATGAAAATCCTCTGCCCTTAGTTCACAGAAAGTTCCCTTCTCTAGCTTAGATCTCACTTGGTCTTGGCTTGCCCCTTAACCTTTTCCCTAAAGGATGTTTTATTGATGTAAAGGACCAAATATAAAAGCTTCACCTAGAACCCAACAAAAGCTTTAAATGATTATCTACCTAGAGTTTTTTATCCTTGCCTTCTGCTTTCCTGGCTGAAGGGGTTATCAAAAGTTTCTGCCCCAGGGGTGGTAACAATAATGTTGGCTGACACTTACTCATTCAACGACTACATTTATTGAGCACCTGGTTAGGCACTCTGTCTAGGTGGGAGGGATAGAGTCAGTGAACAAAACAAACAAAAACCCTCCCTTCATGAAACTTACATTCTAATGGAGGGAGAATGATAATATTATGAAGTAATATTAAAACAATAAATAATAACTAAAATAATTGAGTAGTATGGCTATGGAGAAAAATAAAACAGTAAATGCTGGGGTGAATTGTAATTTGACATAGGTACGTTGTTCACACGTGGCTCATTGATTGGTTATATTTGAGCAGAAATGTAGCTGCCTGGAGAATAATTAATCCTTAGTGAACTACTTTTTAAATATGATGTCTTTGAATCCTTAAAACTGCCCTATGAGGTAAGTATTCTAATGAGTCCCATTTTATAGATGAGGAAGCTGAGATGTGGGGGAGAGCAGTAATTTGCCCCAAATGCCCTGATGAGGGAAGAGCTGGATTGAAACCTCTGAGCCTGGGCTCTTCCTATTTGCCCATTACTCTTCTGCTTTTTCCCTCTTGTCTTCCATCAAACCACTTCTTCGAATGTCAGCATCCTTTGGACCTTGTTTTCTAGACTCTCTCTGCCCTAAAAAAAACCAGCTTTGGGACTTCCCTGGTTGTCCAGGGGCTAATACTGCACACTCCCAATGCAAGGGGCCCTGAGTTTGATCCCTGGGTGGGAAACTAGATCCCACATGCTCCAACTAAGACCCAGAGAAGCCAGAAAACAAACAAACAAACATAAAACCCCCAGCCTTAGCCAGAGCCCCACCACCGCCCCAGGGAACTTGCCCCAACCTGGGGATGGGTGTAGAAGAGTTAGGCAACTCAGCTGTGACAACCTAAAGAACAATTTAGTTTAATGCTCTGCTCACATTCAGGAAAAGCAAGTTGCTTCTCTTAACTGGCAGTGTCATTAAAAACTAAAAAAGCATGAACACACTGAATGTGAATTTTTCCATGTTATCAATTCTGGGTAAAACATTGCTCGTGCTGGCCATTGCAGATTACCTTTCAGGAGCCGGAAGGAAGCATGGAAGAAACATGTTGCTTAGAGGACAAACGGAAACAATGCCCGCAGAGGCCACTCTAGAAGTGAGAAGGGGAATAAAATATCAGAACTTCATTACCACAAGAAAATAGTGTGGTTTGGGTTTGTGCATTCAACACGCTATAAAACCAGAATAGGAATTTAAAACTTGCCTTAAAGTTTCCCTCTCACATTTATGGAATAATTAAATCATTTTTTGCGTGCACCCATGTCCTTTGAAGGTAACACTGACCCTAAGCAGTAGCTGCTATAGTTGTCCCCATTTCAGAGATGCGGAACTGAGGCTTAGAGAAGCAAATTGTTCAAGATCACCTGCAAAGTGAATATTTAAACTCAGGTGTGCTGAAAGCTTCATCTCATAACTATAAAATGCCTATCTGTCCCATATAAAGACCTTGTGAAGATCAGGTAGATGTTTAAACAGAAGTCGTGTGAATCACTGTATATTAAACATCCCTTAGAAATACAGCGGAGAAGGCGATGGCACCCCACTCCAGTACTCTTGCCTGGAAAATCCCATGGACGGAGGAGCCTGGTGGGCTGCAGTCCAGGGGGTCGAAAAGAGTCGGACACGACTGAGTGACTTCACTTTCACTTTTCACTTTCACGCACTGGAGAAGGAAATGGCAACCCACTCCAGTGTTCTTGCCTGGAGAATCCCAGGGACAGGGGAGCCTGGTGGGCTGCCATCTATGGGGTCGCACAGAGTCGGACACTATTGAATTGACTTAGCAGCAGCAGCAGCAGAAATACAGACTTTCCTGAGAAGAAATAGTCATCTTCCCCCTATCCATTTTCAAGCCCCCTTAAAAGAATACCCATAGAGTAAAATGGTTTCTAACTGGAAGGGGATGATGGTAAACTACAAAACATTTAAACCTTATCAGGTTTTCCTATGCTACATTTTACTTTAATTTTTCTCACTTAATGTAGATTACTATTTCATTCCTAAATTAAAATTTTATTTTTCTCAAAGTAATTGTGCACAGAGATTAATTTTAAGACCAAAAGGCTTATAACAAAAAGCTCTTATATTGTATTTTCTGTTACTTTCTTCTCCCTGATTCTGGTCCTCAGGATATAATATGGCTGCTAGGCTGTGAGATTTTTTAAAAGCTCGATTTAGTCCCTTTCTATTTGTTTTGGGGTGTTGTGTGTGTGTGTTTGATGAAAGCTGTGGTAATTTATAGCATTTCTTTTATGATGAAATCATTACTGTTAGAGAAAGGTAAAAATGCACTATCTCAAGCCAACATATCCCTTTTTTTCTTTTGGTAATTAAAAATTTAATTTTTAAACCAAAGTTACAAATAAGATTTGTTTAATACGCCAAATAGTTCTAGCCACAAGACTGGTGTCTGCTGCATCACGGCAGATCGGTCCTCAATAAATGAGGGAAAATCGCAACCATTTTACACTGAAGATCCCGGTGGTGCCTGATCGCCCAGCAGCATCTGCTTCTCTCCCTCTCGGATACAAAGCGGGCAGAGTCAACTTTATAAATCCTATTACAGAAATGGGCATCTTTCCCCAAAGGGTGCATAAGCGTGCACGCTTTCCTACAATATCTGAAATACCAAATGAAGCACATTTTAAAAAATTTTCTTACGGTTTGAATAGAGTATGAGAATGCATTTCCTTTTGAGCTGGATCCTAAGATCCGGCCAAATACCTAACTAGGGAAATGCTCACACATCCCACAGTGCGCGTTGACATGAAAGACTTTGCTTTTCTCCTCAACAAGAAACCCCCAGAGCCTTTCGTTGTATGATTGAAGGTGCCAGGGCTCTTCGGTCACTGGCTAACAGGCGGTGTTTTGCATCCTGAGAGCTGTACAGGGTGCACGCGTGCTCTGCGCGGCGCAAAATCGCCACGGCTACGCAAGAGGCTCTTCCTAATTTGGACGCATTGGAGCCGACAATGGCACCATTTTCAGTGATTGGGCTTTTGTTCTAACTCAAATGCGAAAGGTCTTTAAGGTGATTTTTGTACCTCTGGTTTTATTGCCTGAATATTCAATTTTTAGTTTTCATTATCTAAGTATACAGGACATGGTATAGGATCTGAATCTTTTTGAAATTAATTGCCATGTAAATAAAACATATTTCTGTAGAATGCACTTACTCATCATTAGCATGCGAGAGTTTCCAGTAAAATATCTTTAGTATTATTTTTATTATTAACATATTTACACTGTCACTCCAGCCCTGCACCCTTTGTGAATCTGTTTTTAAAATAAATATGACCTGATACCAGAGTGATTGGTGCAATAAAAATGCATGATGTGAAATTAATCAAATATGGTTGGGTTCAATTTATAAGGGACACATTAAGAAAAATTATTTCTTGTTCGGGTATGCCACTCTAGTGAAGGAAACAGAACTGCGTATATTTCAGCAAGATACATGTAAAATCCATTCATTCAACAAACATTTATTATGCATTTACTGTGTGCATCACAGGGGATAAAAACCAAGCTGAGCAAACAAATTCACACATGAAACAGCTGAAGACCATAAGCAACTGCATAATTGTGGAATATACGTTCACAATCCAAGGATTGCAGAAACAAAAGCTTAAGTAGCAGCAGTGTAGTGCCCTGGTAAAGGGTGTGGGCCTCTGGATTTATTTCAGTTTTTTTCAGGAAGTGGCCATTAATTTTTGTGTGAAAAAATGAGAGCAGAGAGGCATAATTCATTGTGAAGATAGGTTTTATATTCTGTATATGTGAAGGAAATAAATTTCTAATGCAATAAAACAGAATGGAAAAAAGAAAGAAAAAAAAAAAAAACCCAGCTTGGTCTTTAGAGTCAAACAGACATGGGTTCAAATCTCAGCTCTGTTACTTACTAGCTGGGTGACCTTGGGTCTATTCTTTGGTTTTGTAGAGCTTTGGGTTTTCTTATTTACAAATGGAGATGGTAAGGTCTTTCTAATAGGATTGTTGTGAGAATTAATTGAGATGATGTCCTCTGTAAGCATTCACTAAGTTTGTTATCATAGTGGGGCTGAGGGCAGTCAGGGAAGATGTGTTGGAAACTGCTATTGCCAGAGTTGTTGACAAAGATGAATGGTTGGAGATGGTGTTCTAGGTGGAGGAGACAGTATGGACAGAAGCTGGAAGATAGTATTCCACTCATTTCCAGGGATGGGGTCTGCTTTCATCCTACAAGAGAGCCAGCTGAGTAGAGATAAGCCAAGTACTCGGGGACAATATCGCTACCATTCAGGTGGCTTAAACATAAAGAATTTCTAGTCAGATTAGCAGGGAGTATCCCTGGAGAACACCTGCAATCACTGAGATAGAACTCAGGACCCAAGACTCTGATCATCTTAAAGGCTGGACTTCCCCTGCCTTTTCCAGTACTATACACTACAGCCTAGTACAGGGTCTTGTCCAAGGGAAGCAATCAATAACCACTTGATGAATGAATGAGTAAACCCTTGTGTCCTATAAAATGCAAACAACTTTTTACCTACTAGCTACATAAACTCAACCCCCGTGCCTCCATTTCTTTAACTATAAGACAAGTACCTATTGACCTCTCAGGAGTGTTATGAATATCAAATGCATTAATGTTTGTAAAAGGCTAGGAACAGTGCCTGGCACCTGGTCAGTTCTATATCAGTGTTTTTAAAATACAAAATAAATAACAATGTTAAAGGGTTCTGTGTGGAACTTTCCTGGAGGTCCAGTGGTTAAGATTCTGCCTTCCAATGCAGGAGCACGGGTTCGAACGCTGGTCAGAGAACTAAGGTCTTGCATGCCTCAGGGCCAAAATTTTTTAAGGGGGAGGGGGTCTTATGACAATTAAATTAAAAAATGCTTGCAGCCAATAACTATTTGTGGAGGGAAGTGAAGAGGGAAGGACCTGCCAATGCAGAAACCCCACCCTAAGCAGGCTCAGAAGTACCCAGATGCAGACTTAACAGGACCTGATGACTCTAGGATTTGTCTTCTTGAGCCAAGCATGCAGTGGGCCTGGGGGAGCCCTGGACCTACCTGTCCTCCTGCTTTCATCTCCCCTCCACAAACTCACTGGTACCTGATGATACCTTTAACCCAAGGCTGTGACCTGGGTCCCACACTATCAGCCCTGGACTACTCTAGGGCCCTACATGGCTGTATCCATCTTTGTACTTATGGCCAACAGCTCAAGTCTTACTTCCAGTGAGATGGAATAGATCCCCATCCCTTTCCATTCTCCTTCCTCCTCAGAGTGATAGTCCTGCCGCCTTTGTGGATCACAACTTCCCAGAAATCCTATTGGTTCCAACCACCAGAGTGGACCCCTTGGCTATCAACACAAGATGGGCTGAAACAGGGCCCACCATGCCCATTGGATATTATTGTTCAGATGGCTGCTCACCCTCCCTGGCATCAGCCATCAGATTAGTCAGGCCACTGAGCTCAAACGCTGCCAACTCGATAATTCATTCATCTGTTCATAAATTCATTCCCATATTCATTTGACTATTGGTAACTCAGTTCTTCCTCTATGCCTAGTGCATAAAGATGGAGACACTGAGATCATTCACATAGTGTTCTTGCACTCAGAGAACTCACAGTCTAGTCGGGGAGAGAAATAACTCACAATAGAGGGTAATTAGGTGTAAAAAGATCCATATAGTCAAAGCTATGGCTTTCCCTGTAGTAATGTATGGATTTGAGAGTTGGACCATACAGAAGGCTGAGTGCCAAAGAACTGATGTTTTCAAAGTGTGGTGCTGGAGAAGACTCTTCAGAGTCCCTTGGACAGCAAGGAGATCAAACCAGTCAATCCTAAAGGAAATCAACCTTGAATTCACTAGAAGGACTGATCCTGAAACTGAAGCTCCAATACTTTGGCTACCTGATACGAAGAGTTGACTCACTGGAAAAGACCCTGATGCTGGGAAAGATTGAAGGCAGGAGAAGAATGGGATGACAGAGGATGAAATGGTTGGATGGCATCACTGACTCAATGGACATGAGTTTGAACAAACTCCGGGAGATAGTGAAGGACAGGGAGGCCTGGCTGCTGCAGTCCATGGGGTCGCAAAAAGTCAGACACGACAGTGACTGAACAACAAAGCGCAAAAATAGAAATATATAGAAGGTAGGAGAGACAAGGGAGATTTAGTACTCTTATCTGGGAGAATCAGGGAAGCATTTCCAGAAAAGTGACATTTGAGATGGATTTTTGGAGATGGAATCGGATAAAATCAGAATCATTTTAGATCGAGGGGTGAAAAGGCATGGAGGGATCAAAGGGAGGAGCTAGGCTCTAAGATAAGGTTGGAGAGAAGCTGGGAGTAGTGGGCAGAGACCAGATGATGGAGAAGGTTGAATATGGGGCCAAGGAGCTTAAACCTAATGCTTTTTGGTGAAGGGTTGTAGGGGACCCTGTGTAGTGCTGCCAGGCTCCCCCTTCACTGGAAGGCTGGTTGCCGTGGTTGCTGGGAACGCCATCCAGAGGCAATGGTCAGCTGTCAGGCCCGTTTAGCTTTTCCCTCTGCAGCAGACAGCCACCTCATCCAAGGTCTGGCAGGACAGCTGACATTCTAGGACTGATGGATGCAACAGTATAAAGGCCCAGCCCTCGGGGCCCAGCATTGGACAACTCTGAAGGCCTATTCTAGTTCAAAAGGTCCCAGTGGGTTTGGCTCAGACTGTCATTGGTTCGACATTGAAGTTCAACTTCTCCCCGCCCCGCCCCCGGTCCCTCCTGCTTTCTTCCCCTCTCCCATAGGAATCGCGACCAAGAGCAGCGTCACCCTGGGCATGGATCTCACCCTCTCTACTCAGAACTTCATTCATCAGGCATCCACCTCTCTATATCTCCTACTACAAGCGCCTACCTGTGAGGTATTTGAAAACGCTTCCTTCTCTTTCATACCCCCTACAGGTTCTCAAGTCCATGTGGCCTTCCAGTTCCTGCCCTCTAGCTCTGCTCTGCTTGTCAGGTGCTGCTGCTGCTGCTAACTCGCTCAGTCGTGTCTGACTCTGTGTGACCCCATAGACGGCAGCCCACCAGGCTCCCCCGTCCCTGGGATTCTCCAGGGAAGAACACTGGAGTGGGTTGCCATTTCCTTCTCCAATGTGTGAAAGTGAAAGTGAATTTGCTCAGTTGTAACTGGCTGTTTGCGACCCATGGACTGTAGCCTACCAGGCTCCTCTGTCCTTGGGATTTTCCAGGCAAAAGTACTGGAGTGGGGGTGCCATTTCCTTCTCTGCTTGTCAGGTGAATTTCTCCAAAAAGCTGTCAACTTCCAGTCTGCAGTCCTCCCTACCAATTCATTCCTTTGGTGACTCCAGTGAACATCTGCCACGCCCCCCATCTCCACTAAAACCTTTCACCAGGGTGCCAATGCTCACCATGTCTTTAAATTCAGCGGACACCTCTTTGACCATAACTCAGTTGAACTGTTGACTTCTCTCTTCTTAAAACACCCTTAGTTTCTGTGCTGCTGTGTTTTCTAGTTTTTCTCCCACCCTATAGTGGCTCCTTTATTTCTCCATCTGTCCCTAAATTATTGGTGCTCTGTCACAGATCCTCATTTTTCTCACTTCTCACACTCTTTCGGTGTGATCTCATTCATTGTCATGACTACTAACACCATTGAGATGTTAATAATTCCTAAATCTCTTTTTCTAGTGCAGACATCTTGCCTGAGCATTACATCCACAGCTGCCCATCAGACATCTCCCCTGGGTCATTCTGCAGGCTCCACAGGCTCCAACAACTGAATTTGTCACCCTCTCCTCAAGCCTTCATCTTTCTCATCAGTAAATCTCTGCTTCTGCTGTTCCCCAGTTCTTCTTACCCAAATTCCCCAGGACCTCCCTGATCATGCTCCACCAGCTTCATCCTAAGCTTAACCCACTTCCCTAACTCCTGACTCAAATTACACCTAATTCAAAGTTGAGTCATCTACTGGGAACCAGGTTGTGGGGGCTCAGTTAAGAATGGGGCTCTTGGGACTTCCCTGGTAGTCTAATAGCTAAGACTCTGCACTCCCAATGCAGGGGTATGGGCCCAGGTTTGATCCCTGATCAGGGAACTAGATCCTGCATGCTGCAACTAAAAGTTCACATGCCACAGTGAAGATCAAAGATCCCCACAAGCCACAACCATGAAGACCCCGTGAAGCCAAAAAAGAATGGGGCTCTTGAAAGACTCCCTGACAACGTAGAACCAGAAACTGGACAGCCTTCAGGACCCTGGAGCTGTCCAGCTCCTTTTCTACCTTGTCCCAGCCTCCCTCCTTTCCAGGCTGTACTGTTTTCTTCTTTCCGAGACTGTTCTGTTTATAAGTGGCTTTTTCTGCTTCTTGCTTTGCTATTGACTAAACATACTGACTTGGAGGTCTGGGGGTTACATGTCCTCGATTCAAATAGCCAGCAAACAAATCAGTGTCTTCCAGTCGCAAGGGCATCAGTTTCTCAGAAGAGAAATGGTTGGGGTTAGCTCCAGTCAAATGCTCATTGCCGGTCTGATAAGCTACAGCTAGGAGAGTTGGGCTCTGGCATAGGAAACGTGGTTATAGGGACACATAAGGATAGATGTGAAGTTTAAGAGGAAGTAGTGCTGTGCAGTTAAATGACATGATTTTACAGCCCTGAATAATCACAGGTGACCAACATTCCCAAGATGTAGAAAACTTAATTTTAGGCAAATATCTAACTTTTTTTACTATGTATCTTATGGCTTTGTAAGGATCATTTATTTATTTCATCTCCTTTCCTCTTTCCATCTTATTGTGCTAATGAGTAGCAACATAATAGGAAGAATATTATAAGGGAAAATATTCCATGAGACTGTTTCTAAAAACTAAAATCTTAAATATACACTCGAATACTACTTTCTCCCATAACACAGTTATTAATTATAATAATAAAATAAAAGGTATTTGAGTGCATTTTAATCTTTTCTGCATTAAAATCTGACCTAGAAATTCAAAATAGAAGATCATCAAAAGTATCATCTACTTGTTTCTGACAGAAGGAAGTTTATAACTGGTGCATAATATCACCAGGAAATCTCTGATGGCCCCCTTACGGTTAAAAAAAATTTTTTTTAGAAAATTTATTTTCAGATCAGCATATTGTAGCATAATTCTTAAAGGAACTTTTACTTTAAATCAGTTTTATTGTAAGCCTAGAAAAGAAATGGGACTACAAGATGAACAAAATCTTGACAAGAAGCTAGTGAGAGAAAAAGAAATATACTGTGGGACCACTTGGTTTTAAGAAATGAAACTCTGGATTTATGTATCAGCTTAAAAAAAAATCTCTCTAGGCACACGGTTCAGCAACTGTTTAGATCTTATCTAAAAATTTTAGTCTGTTTCAAATGAAAGCAGATTTCTTTGTTTCAAGATAGTGATTTTGTGATTCTTTATTTAACAAAATGTTTCCTAAGCATCAATTAGATATCAATTAGTAACAACTAGGTATTTGTCAGGTATCGAATATCAAAAGAGCTTTTTTTCAAGGTGTAGAGTATACAAGATATATTACTAGAAGCTACATTAAAAAGTACAGCCTCTATAGAAAATAGTAAGGTAGTTCCTGATAAAACTTTAAAACAGAATTACCACATGATCCAGCAATTCTACTTATAGGTATATACAGGGGAAAAAAATGAAAGCAAGAACTCAGACACTTGAACACTCACTTTTGTAACAGCATTACTCATGATAGCTAAAATGTGAAAACAACCAAGCATTCCATTGATGGAGGAATGAATAAACCAAATGTGATACAGACATATAATGGAATATTATCCAGCCTTAAAAAGGAAGAAGCTCTACAGAAAATGCTACAGCCTGGATGAACCTTTAAATTTTTGTGCTAAATGAAATAAGCCAGTCACAAAAGGACAAAATATTGTATGGTTCCATTTATGTGAGGTACTTATTGCAAATTTATAGAT
This sequence comes from Bos javanicus, assembly GCF_032452875.1. NCBI lineage: Eukaryota > Metazoa > Chordata > Mammalia > Artiodactyla > Bovidae > Bos > Bos javanicus. The sequence continues at coordinate 96,283,589 of NC_083878.1, forward strand.
ACATAAAGCAGGAGAGTGGTGGCAGGGGGCTGGGGGAAGGAGTGATGGGGAGTGAGAGTTCAACGGGTACAGAGTTTCAGTTTTGAAAGATGGAAAAGTTCTGGAGATGGACACTGGGGATGGGCCCACCAGTGTGAATGTGCTCAGTGCTCTTGGCTGAAATAAAGATTTTTAAATGGTTAAAATGATGTTATGTATATTTAAATACAATTAAAAGGGTACACATTTATAAGAACCTGAATGATGCTTGGAACTCAAAAATGAAGGATTTACTTCCTTTTGGGGCTTAGAAAGGGTTTCCAGTGGCGACACTAGAGCAGGGAGACAACATGAATGGTGGAAATGGTTGGAAATCTCTAGTTCCAGTTCCACTCGGTCACTTAGTAATGGGGGGATCTTAGGATAGGTAACATAACCCCCTTATAGGCAGTGTAACCATGGCTACAGTCCATGGGGGTTATTTACAAGAATGCTGAGCCAGAAGGCTTGTTTGAGTCATAGTTCATTCACCAGCCACGGGGCCTTGGTCAAGTTATTTGACATCTCTAGGTCTCAGTTTCTCTAACAATGAATAGGGAAGTCAATGCCCAGTTCACAGGGTTGTCACGAAGGTTTAACTAGATCAAGCATGAGAAACCATTAGCATAGTGCCTGCCACAAACCAAGTGCTCAGTAAGTGTCAGTAGCTTGTTATTTCCTGAGTCTTATCTACAACATGGGTTTACTATGACTTGTCTTAAGATCTTTGAGTTATTTTGAGGCTTGGTAGAGATACTGTAAGTGAAACAGATTAGACAGTATTATTGAAGAGGGTAAGACTTCGGTATGCATTCTCATTGAAGGGAACAGTATAAGGAAAAGGAAGAATTCTGAAAGTGTGGGGCATTAGGACTGATTAATACATTCAGCATATGGAAAGGAACAGGGGGAAAGATGGCTAGAGAGACAGAACTGGGAGAGCTTATTTAGGGCCTTGAAGGCCTGGCTAAGAAGCACATCACAGAAGTAGATCCAATGTGAGATAGGGCAAGGATCATGCCATGATTTGATTTGGTGTTGAGAATTAAATTTGGAGGATGATGCCTCTCTTGGTCAGGTTGAACTGCTGTAACAAACTACTTTAGCCTGGGTGGTTTAAACCACAGTCATTTATTTCTCACAGTTCTGAAGCTGGGGAAACCTGAGAGGTGGTTCTGGTAAGAGCCCTCTACCTGGCTTGCAGATGACTGCCTTCCCTCTGTAGTCTCACATGGCAGAGAGAGGAAGCTCTGGTATCTCTTCTTTTCCCTTTTTTTTTGGTGGCTATGCTGGTTATGCAGACTTCTCTTGTTGTGGATCACAGGCTCAGGAGTTGCAACACGAAGCTAGTTGCTCTAAGGCATGTGGGAGCTTAGTTCCCCACGCATGCGTGCTAAGTCACTTCAGTCTGTACGACATTTTGCGACCCCATGGACTGTAGCCCCCCGGGCTTCTCTGTCCGTGGGATTCTCCAGGCAAGAATACTCAAGTTGGTTACCATTTTCTCCTCCAGGGGATCTTCCTAGGGATAGAATCCGCCTGTCTTACATCTCCTGCATTGGCAGGTGGGTTCTTTACAACTAGCACCGCCTGGGAGGCCCTTAGTTCCTCCACCAGGGATCAAACCCGCTACTCAACAATTAGACATTTAGCCACTTCTATATGGCTTCCCCAGAGAAGGCAACGGCACCCCGCTCCAGTACTCTTGCCTGGAAAATCCCATGAACGGAGGAGCCTGGAAGGCTGCAGTCTATGGGGTCGCTGTGGGTCGGACACGGCTGAGCGACTTCACTTTCTCTTTTCACTTTCATGCATTGGAGAAGGAAATGGCAACCCACTCCAGTGTTCTTGCCTGGAGAATCCCAGGGATGGGGGAGCCTGGTGGGCTGCCGTTTATGGGGTCACACAGAGTCGGACACGACTGAAGTGACTTAGCAGCAGCGGCAGCATATGGCTTCCCCAAAGGCTCAACAGGTCAAGTATTTTTGCTAGGAGAATCCCATGCACAGAGGAGCCAGGCGGGCTACAGTCCATGGGATCACAAAGAGTTGGACATGACTGAGCTCATGTGCACACACATACTGCATTGGCTGGCAGACTGCTTACCACTGCGCCAACAGCAAAGTCCTCTTCCTTTTCTCGAAAGGGTATTAATCTCATCCTGGACTCCCCACCTTCATGACCTCATCTAAATCTGACTGCCTTCCAAAGGTCTCACCTCCTAATGCTATCACATTATGGGTCATGGCTTCAATTTACTAATTTGGGGAGGGGCACAATCCATAGCAGCTCCCAATGACACTTACCTCCTGATAATCGTGTTCTGAGTCATCCTCTTCCCCTGGACTGTAGGTTAGATCTAGTGACTTGCTTCGAATAAAGAGAACACAGCAAAAGTGTTAGTATGTCACTTATGAAATGAGGTTATAAGAAGACTGACTTCTGGGACTCCCCTGGTGGTCCACTGGCTAGGACTCTGTGCTCCCAATACAGGGGGCCTGGGTTTGATCCCTGGTTGGGGAACTAGATCCCACATGCTAAACTAAAGAGTCTGAATCCCACAACTAAAAAAAAAAAAAAAAAAAGACTGACTTCCCTCTTGCCTGTCCTTTCTTGCTCTCTGGCTTCCTCACCCATTTGGAAGCCAGCAATCATGTTGTGAGCTGTCCTATGGAAAGACCCAGAGATTGAGGTACTGATGTTTCCAGCCAACAGTCACTGAGCTCCTGAGAGCAGTCAATAGCCATGTGAGTGACCTAGGAAGTGGATCCTTCGCCTGCCAAGCTTTGAAGTGACTATAAGCCCTGGGTGTCACCTAGTTTGCAGGCTTGTGAGAGCTCCTAGATCAGAGGCACCCAGCTAAATTATATCCAAATTCCTAACATACATAAACTTTAAGATAATAACTGTTTGTTGTTTTAAACATTCAAGTTTTGGGTACTTTATTACATAGCAATAGCTAGTTAGTCCGGAGAAGGCAATGGCAACCCACTCCAGTACTCTTGCCTGGAAAATCCCGTGGACGGAGGAGCCTGGTAGGCTGCACTCCATGGGGTCACTATGAGTCAGACACGGCTGAGCGACTTAACTTTCACTTTTCACTTTCATGCATTGGAGAAGGAAATGGCAACCCACTCCAGTGTTCTTGCCTGGAGAATCCCAGGGACGGGGGAGCCTGGTAGGCTGCTGTCTATGGGCTCGCACAGAGTCGGACACGACTGAAGTGACTTAGCAGCAGCAGCAGCTGGTTAATTCAGAGACTGCCCTGACTTCAGATGCCAGCTGCAAGTTCAAGGTTCCCCAGACCACCAGCACTTCTGACCAACCTGCTACAAGTTTGGCTGTTCCCATGGTTCAATACTATCTGGAAGGACAGAGAACTCTGAAAAGCACTACACTTATAATTACAGGTTTATTGTAAAGGATATAAATCAGGACCAGTCAGATGAAGAGACATATAGGTCAAGGTCCTGAATGCAGAGCATCCAGGCTCTCTCCCTGCAGTGTCAGTGTGTTTACCAACCAGAAAGCTCCAGTGTGTTTTGGTATATAGGGTTTTTATTAGGATTTCATTATGTAGGCATGATTGATTGATTCATTGGCCACAGGACTGAGCTCCATCTCCAGTTCCCTTTCCTTCCTGGGAGGATGAGCTGGTTTAAAGCCCCAACCCTCCTGTTACATGGTTGGTCTTTCTGTTGATCAGCCCCTAATCCTGAGTCTTTTTGTTAGCATAAACTCAGGTGTGAACGAGGGGCTCATGAATAACAAAGATAATCCTGCTGTACTCAGTGACTCAGTCGTGTCCCTTTCTTTGTGACCCTATGGACTATAGTCCACCAGGCTCCTCTGTCCATGGGATTTTCCAGGCAAGAATACTGGAGTGGGTTGCCATTTCCTCCTCCAGGACAGACACTCCTCTATCTTGGCAAATTTCAAAGATTTTAGAAGTTATCTTCCAGGGACCTAGGACAAAGATCAGATACTTTTTTTGGTTGTATATAATACCTTTCGACCTGTAGGAGATCATATTTTGTACCAGGCACTGTGTTAGGCTATTCTTCCATCCTTCCATCCTTTATATATTAACAGTGTGAGATTAGATTTGCTGGAAGTAGTGGAAAACCCAACCAATAGGAATTTTATTATTATTTATTTTTATGATTATTTTATTTTTTAAAATTTTCATTTATTTTTGGCTGTGCTGTGTCTTTGTTGCTGGCCGAGGGCTTTCTCTAGTTGCAGCAAGTAGGGACTACTTTCTAGCTGTGGCGCCACGACTTCTTCTGGTGGCTTCTCATGGGCACTGGCGCACATGGGCTCGGTAGCTGTACTGAAAGAGCTTAGTTGCCCCATGACATGTGGAATCTTCCTGGACCAGGGATTGAGCCTATGTTCTCTGCGTTGACAGGCAGATTTTTAACCACTGGCCCACCAGGGAAGTTCAGAAACTATACAATAGAAATTAGATTTTCTCACATAACTAGAATTAGCAATTTAGTTTTGTTCAGGTATTCAACAATGTCTTCAGGAACGTAGGCTCTCCATATCTCTCTGCCCCACTTACTGTTTATATTTGTTTTTAATAATGTTTTATTTTAGAATATTTACAGAAAAATGATAAGATAGTACAGAGGGTTCTCCAGTATCTCCCACCTGGTTTCCTCTATTATTAACATCTTATAATAATATAGTATGCTTGTTTAATGTACAATTAATGAGCCATTAGTGATATATTATTGTTAACAAAAGTCCATAGTTTATTCAGATTTCTTTAGTTTTTACCTAAATGTCCCTTTTCTGTTCCAGAAACCAATCTGGGATACCATTTTACATTTAGCTGTCATATCTCCTTAGACTCTTCTTTTAGAAAACTGTCCTTTTTCTTTAAATCAGGAGACAAATCTATCCCTCTGATAGGTTCAGAAAGCAGGAGATGAGATGATCATACTCAGCTTGGAACTTGACTGAGACTGAGCACATTGCCATCAGAATAATCAGGGTTCCACCAGCATGGAAGGAGGTGGGCCAGTGGATAACAGCAGTGGACAGTGTTGGCCCCAAGTGTCTACTATGTATGACGCCGCACTCTACTAGGTGTTATGAGGGATGAAAGGACATTAAAGATGGGGCTTTCTATCCAGCCTTTCAGAAATTATGTATTCCAATAATTATTCTCTTTTAAGCACCTCATAGGGACATCCCTGGTGGTCCAGAGGTTGAGAATCCACCTACCAATGTAGGGGACTTGGGTTTGATTCCTGGTGGGGCAATCAAGCCTGCACACCACAACTAGAGAGAAGCCTGTGAAACACAATGAAGAACCTGTGTGCTGCAACTAAGATCTGATGCAGCCAAAAATAAATTAAAAAAAAATTTTTTTTGAAGGACCTCTTAATAGGAGGGTGAACTGTTGTCTCACTGATCCTTGGTTGCTCAGTCAAATACATTTCCAGAAGATGAAGATTTGTCACAGGTCACAAGTGCTAACAACTGTAAAGTCTACTTTTAAAGAATCATTCCCAAAGTGATGGAGCAGTGATATGTTTGGGAATAAGGATTTAGTTTATTTCACAGTTTCCCCAAAGTGACTTCTTAGACATCTAAGGTTTTTTTTTTAATTGGACTGTGCCAGGTCTTAGTTGCAGCATACGAGATCTAGTTCCCTGCTGCTGCTGCTAAGTCGCTTCAGTCGTGTCCGACTCCGTGCGACCCCATAGACGGCAGCCCACGAGGCTCCCCCGTCCCTGGGATTCTCCAGGCAAGAACACTGGAGTGGGTTGCCATTTCCTTCTCCAACGCATGAAAGTGAAAAAGTGAAAGTGAAGACGCTCAGTCGTATCTGACTCTTAGCGACACCATGGACTGCAGCCTACCAGGCTCCTCCGTCCATGGGATTTTCCAGGCAAGAGTACTAGAGTGGGGTGCCATTGCCTTCTCTGCTAGTTCCCTGACCAGGGATCAAACTTGGGCCTCCTGCATTGGGAGCTCAGAATCTTAGCCACTGGGCCACCAGGGAAGTCCCGACATCTTAGTTTTTGTTTTTTAAAGTCAAATCAGTCATGTGATGGTCCATCTCAAAATATATACTTTGTCCTTAACATGCAAATGGACTAGGTAAGGAAACGGGTAAATTGAGAGAAAACATGGGTCCATCTAGTTTGGTGGTAAATTACCTATTTATAGGCAATATATTCAGCCAGAGTTTAGAGCAGATGATTAGTGAAGGCAGGCATGGCTGGAAAGCCTCAGAGAGGCAAGGTCTTAGATAGCTATGAAGGATAGCCTTGCTGGGCATTATTCTTCAATTTCCCTGCTCTACTGCCATGAAACCTAGACTTCTCTAATCTCTCACACAGTTAACCTCTTTTTATTAAGTGCTTGGTTATTTTCATCAATTTACAGTTTACCTGTCAAAGCCTTGTGATTTTTATTCCAATGTTGTTGTGTTAGTCGCTCAGTTGTGTCCAACAGTTTGCAACACTATGGACTGTAGCCGGCTAGGTTCCTCTGTCCATGGAATTCTCCAGGCAAGAATATTGGAGTGGGTAGCCATTCCCTTCTCTAGGGAATCTTCCGACCCAGGGCTTGAACTCCAGGTCTCCTGCATTGCAGGCATTTACTGAGTCACCAGTGAAGCCCTCGATTGAATGATATATATATATATATATATATACACATTTTTTGGGGGGCAGTGTCTCATAGGGTGGGCTTTGTAGTCACACAGATCAAGATTTGAATCCAAGGTCTAATACCGACTGACTTGGAGGTCTTGTGTAAGTTTCTTACCCTCTTTCAGTCTGTTTCCTTATATTTAATAATAATTTCACCTAGATTGGCCTGTTGTGAGATTGAAATAAGATGAAGTAAGAACACGGAGCACAATGTCCCACTCAGAGAGACTGCATGAAAATGGCATCTGCTGTGATGATCACTGTATTGGTAGAGGCGATGGTGTGATGGTATTGTTAATATGAGCCAAACTCATGGAAAGAGATGAATATGACAGAGTGCCCCTACTTGGTTTTCACCACTTTTTCACTGTTAACTTTACATGAATGTACACTCACCAAAAGTAAATTACATTTCCTTTGACTTTTTGATAATCACTGTCTTGGAAACAGCAAAGATGGATTTAGGTACTTAAAGAGGTTCTGTTCTATTATCTGTGAAGGCACCAACCATGTGACTCAGATTGTTGAGTGAGACAAGGCAACATCCCACGTGAGAAACTTGCAAAAACACAGTAGACTTTGGGGGTATTCAAAATTAGTTGACACTGTTTATTGGGGCTTGGAAACCAATCTAAAAGAATTTATGCTTTAAATCAATGGTGGTTGTCAATGAGTCTGTGAGGGAATCTTTGCTAGGACCCCCTGGCTTTTACTGCAACTCATATTCACAATAACAAAAAGGGAAACCTCCCAAGAAGAAGGTCAATCTAATCCAACCACTTAATGCAGAATTATGGCATCAAGTTTCCACATCACTGAATGGCCATGGGTTTAGAGGTGTGTGTCATAAAATAGCTGCGGGTGTGAGACATTTAACAAGTTGTTTTACTCCTAATTGCTGGCATTTGCTTAACTGTTTTCTTAATTCTAATTTATGTTTTTATGTTCCCGTTTGTTTACGTAGCCCATACATCCCATTTGCCTTTATTTGTGTAAGTGTTTCTTTAATTTTATTTACATTTTTATATATGTTGCTTTGCTTACATAACTCATTGCTTGGAGAGGGCTAGAAATAACCATAAATCCCCATTGCTAATTAGCCTCATCCTCATGACTGATTAGTCAAGATTATGAGCCTAGAAGGAAGGCAGGGAGGAGGCCTGATAGTGAGTCACAGGATCATTGAATTTTAGAGGTGGAAGGAATTTAGAGCTGAAGGTATCTTTCAGATAGAATTCTGTGGTTTTACATCTTCATCTTTGGAGAATTATGGAAGATTGGCTGCTTGCTCTTGCTCCTTAATGCAAAAATATATAAGGATGTGGTGACAGTTTTGAAAAACACGATAAGAATAAAGAGAAAGGCCAATCAAGGATGACTATAAGTAAACCATAATGGGGGCTTAAAAGAAGAATCAGAAACTTGACACATAAATGGGCTACAGAGGAGCTGGGAATATTAATGAACATAAGGGGGCTTGTTCTTTGGAAGTAAGAGGCAGAGTGGATTGTTTGGAACGCCCTCTCCAGCAGCTGTGCAGTTTGTAAAGATTTTAGCTTGCCTTACTGTAACGTTAGCTATTAGCTTTGCAGTGGGGAGTATTTAAAAGTACACACAACATACGAAGGAAAGAACCTGGAACCGAGTAGCCTGCTTCATTCCAAGAATCCATCTGGCATGTAAAGAACTGCTTGTCCTACATTAAACCCTGCAGAGTAAGAACCATTTTTCATACCTCACACCCCTATTTTTGGTTTCAGGTAAGGCAGCTTACTGAGTTTGGAGATGAAACAAGAGGACTTTTCAGAACCACCTAACCGAAGGAAGGGCCCATCGAGGGTGAGCTCCATGGATCTAAAATGGGGAAAATATGAGGAAGCTCTGTTAGGGAAATTAGGTTAAGAGAAAGCTCAAGCGTCCATAAGAGCTGGAAGTCTAGACCCCCAAGTAATGTGAGCATTTAGTCGTTTGTAGGCAGAGTACAATAGAAGAAAAAGTGCTATATATATGACAATCTGTGGCTGGAGTCACCGACATTAAATGACTCATGGTGGTGGGGTAAATTGATAAGTAGAATCCAGTCTACACTGAAATAAATATTCTTTATAATAAAAAGTTCATTTTGCAGTTTAGTCTATCTGGAGGTAGCGAAAAGCAGATCTGCTGAAGGACTCCCTGGATTACCAGGAATTGCACAGTGTATGAAAGGTTGTAAACTTACATTAGTCCTGGATATCAAACCCTTCCGCTCCTCCCGAATCCACTTTCCTCTGACACATTTTCATGTGCTCCTCTTTCAAGAAAAGTGTATATCACTCAGATCCGCTGAGTTCAGGCATCAAGCATGCAGGACAAGGGACTTCTACCTTACCTGGTCACCTCTTGAGGGACAGCGCAAGGCCAGAGCGATGGAACCAACTCAGAGCAGTGCCCTCTCGGTTGCTATGGTGATCGCGGGGTGGGCGGGGTCACCATCCGCGGCGTCCCCGCCTCTCTGCCTAGGACTTTTCGAACGCTCCAATAAGGATATCCCTTTCTTGCCTCCGTCCCGCCCCTTTCGGCTCCGAGTGCGATTCGATTGGCCTGGGACGGGCGGCCGGGTACCCTGAGGATACCACCTCCCGATGGGAAGAGCGGGAAAGTGTACCAGGCGCTGTCCGAGGCGTGAAGCTCAGGGCGCTGCGGGGAAGCACATGGTTGGCCTTGGAGCGAGTTGCCTAGTGTCCCGTACACAACTCTTGGCACCTATGACTGCTAACACTAGGGAGCAGAAATCAGGGTGCGGGAACGACGTCTGCGGGCCGGCCTATCCCGGGGGCCAGGACGCGATGAGGCTTGAGGGGTCCGGTGGCGCTCTCTTGGGGGGCGGGGGCTCGGAGGCCAGAGGGGCCGGACCGAAGCCCGGGGGCGGTGCCAGTGGCGGCGGCGGGAGGCGCAGGACCCAATGAGAGCGCGCGCCGCCCCCGGGGGCGGGGCGTGCGGAGCGCTCTCCCGCCCTCCTCTCGCCCCCGCCCCTCCCCCCGGGCGTCCGGGGCCGCAGTGAGTGAGTGGCACTGGCAGCCTGTCAATCCCTCAGCCGAACGGCCTTCGAGCCCGGTCCGCGGCGGCTGCTAGCAGGGTGCGCGGCTCTGGCTGTGGCGGCGGCGACTTCTCCCGCCCCATCAATCTGCTGTCCGCCCGGCGCGCGGCCCGCCGGGGCTCTCCATCGGGCTTCGTGCCCCCGCCGCGCCGGCCCGCTAGCTCCCAAACTTTCCTCCTCCGCCCCCCTAGCTCCTCTCCGCCGGCCCGCCCGCCGGCCCTCCTCCGCCGCCGCCCGCCAGCCCGCCGCCGCCGCTCCCTCCCCCGGGGCCGCCGGGGTTCGGATCCCGCCCGGCCGAGGCGGCGGCGGCGGGCGGCGGCGGCGGCGGCGGCGGGCGAGGGAGGGGAGTGCGCAGGCTGGCGCGGGGGGCGGCGGGCGTCCCGGCAACTCGGCCGGCACTGAGGAGCAAGTTGCGCGGGGCTACCCGGCGGGGCGCGCGGCGGCGAGGAGGCGGCGCGGCGGCCGCGTGAGGGCAGCGGGCGCCGCTGCGTCCGCCTCCGCCACCACCGCGGAGCCCGGCGCTTCCGCCCGCCGCTTCTCCTCAGCCTCGGCGGCGGCGGAAGCCAGAGCCGGGCGCCCGTCCGCACTGCCTCAGCCGCGGGCCCAGCCGGCCGGGCCGCCCCCTCCCCGCGCGGGCGGGGAGCGCGCGGCCGCCTCCCCTCCCCCTCCCCCTCTTTCTTCTCCTCCCTCGTCGCCGCCGCCGCCGCCGCCGCCGCCTCAGCCTTCGCCTCAGCCGCCGCCGCCGCCCGCTCCCGCCCGCGCGCGGCGGGATGGACGATCAATCCAGGATGCTGCAGACTCTGGCCGGGGTGAACCTGGCCGGCCACTCGGTGCAGGGGGGCATGGCCCTGCCGCCTCCCCCTCACGGCCACGAAGGGGCGGACGGCGACGGCAGGAAGCAGGACATCGGCGACATCCTCCACCAGATCATGACCATCACCGACCAGAGCTTGGACGAGGCGCAAGCAAAGTTGGTGTCGTCTCATTAAGCATCTTTTGTGTGTGTGCGGGAGCCGGGCCCGCGGCAGAGTCCGGCCCGGGTGGTGCCCGGGCCAGGGCCTCAGCCCCGGGCGGGGAACTTTCTCCGAAAAGAGGCCTCGGGCCCCGGCCTCTGGGGAACTTGCCCCGCGTCCCTCGACGCGGGCGGGAGTCGCCAAAGTTGCTCTCGGGGCGCGGGACGGACTTGGTGCCGCGTGGATTTCGTGGGTTTCTCTCACCCCACCTCCCCGCGTCCGGCCCTCTGGCAGCCCGGCCCCCTCGCACCGATTCAAACCTCCCGCCCGGACCCGGCTGCACGCCGCCGCGAGCGGGCCCCGGGCCGCACTTGAGGGAAGTGCAACTTTCTCCTCGGCCCGGACTCCGGGCACCCCGGCTCCGCTCGGCCGCTGGACGACCTCGCTGTGCGGGAGGCAGCCCCAGCCCGGGCGCGGGGCTCTGGGCGGTTCCCCGGCGGGTCCGGGCGCGGGCGGCCAAGTTCTCGGGAAGGGAGGGCCGCCTCGCAAACTTTGCCGAGCTGTCACCGCCCGCTGGCCGCAGTCGGCCGGCCGCCCGCGCCGCGCCCGCTGCCCCGGCGGAGGGCGGACGCGGGAGCCCCTCCATGCCGTCTTCTCCCCTGAGTCGCCGCCGTCTGCCCCCGGATCGCGGCTCCCCGCACGGGTTCGCGCCCCGCGGTCGCCGAGGCTGCTGCCCGCCCGGTAGATGGGTAGCGCTGCGTTCGGGCTGGAGCTGTAGCCGCCAGAGCTTGCCGGTTGTCGCTAACTAGTCAACTTGAGTTTTCTGTTGATTTGACGGGGTTCAAAAGAGCCTTCCAAAAGAGGGGGCCGAAATTAAATCTTGGATCTAACTTAAGGAAGGCGCCATATTATTCCATAGGTGATGCTAATACCTTTGTGTTTTGCTATTTATTTTTTAGGAAACATGCCCTGAACTGTCACAGAATGAAACCCGCGCTCTTCAGTGTCCTGTGTGAGATCAAAGAGAAAACAGGTAAGACGCTGCGCCCCGCGGTGGGCCTGGAGACCCCCGAGGTGGGGTCCGAGCTACTCCTTCGACTCTCCAGTTGAAAGCTGCTGCTTTTGGGCACCGCCATCTTTGATCATTCTTTCCTTCCCACCTCCTGATCTTGAGAAAAAACTGCAATAAATCTGGAGTCGATTTCTGAATTCCGCTCCTGGTGTAAAATGAAGTGTAGAGTGGACGGGGCAGGGTCGCAGTCCCCAGGCGGCCACCTCTGGCTGCAGGCGGGGAGGGAGCCGGGAGCGCCAGCCACCCTTTCCTGCTCCTTTCGCCTTGTTTGTGTGTCAGTTTTTAAAAGGAGCCACGGGGACCGACTCCCGCGGAGAAGCATATCCCGAACTTTGTTTTACTTAGCCTTAAGCTTCATTTCCACAGATAGAAGAATAGATGCAATTGCACAGACCCGAGGAGTATGTTTGAATTAGTATTTTAGTTCAGAATACTACTTTTAAGAAGCTGGAAAGGTAATGATGTGTTTAGGTGCATACAATGTATTATATCTATTAACTACTTTTATTAAATTTTATGCTTGAAGTCATTACATTGTAAACATACTTCATATATTTTATTAAGTAGAGATAGGTCCACAGGTGCAGGTTGAACAATTTTTGAGGTATTCAGGGCAGGGAATATATGAGAAGACAGCTTTTGCAGAAGTGCTGGAATGAAAACTACAAGTATATATTAGACAAATTTCTGACATTCATCTCAATTTAGTTTCCTTGTTAGACTTTTTAAAAACTGAAGATATTTTAGTCTTGAGGTGATGGTAGTGTCTCAACTAGAATTTGAGGTTTAATTTAGATTTTTTATTTCGTTTGAGGCATTATCTTCCCTGTATATGGCAAACAAATGCATTAAACAAGCTTTACTGTTTATTTGTGTGTGTGTTTGTTGGGTATACAGTATTATAAAGTTGCTGTTTTTTAAGTTGGCAAAGAATAGAAGAGAAAGTTAAAGTCCAAAGTATAGGAATATTTAAGTGAAGGTATTTAAAAGGTTAAATGTGATTGTGTTTAAACTGAATGTACAAATAATAGTGCACTGTATATAATTGTTAGTTGGTAGGAGAGTGGTCCTTCTTTTCAACAGATTTTTCACCATGCAATTCTGTTCTAATCCTAAAAGTAATCAATAAAAGATGAAGGGTTATTGCTGTCTATTAAAATATATGCTAAAACCATAATTAACAGCAAATATTGAGAGCCTGAAAGACTACTTTTCCTGCTTTTCATTCACATAATGTGCGTGATTTCTTTATGTCAAGTGAGTGTTTTTAAGATATATTTTAATTTTGAAAACCACAGTCACTTTAAAATGACTAACTTTTACTCTGTGTTGGTTTTTAGCTACCTTTAGAAAGCATTGTGATTTAAAATGGTAGATAATTTTGATCTGACTATAAAATAAGACATCAAGCATTAAATCTTGAGATTCTTAGTTTAGAAGCCTAAAAGTGCATAATTCTCAGTAAATTATGTTGCTTAATGTCCAAGGGTTTTCTTGCTATCAGGGCTCCACTTCAGTTTCTGCTGACAGCTAAGCACTGGGGTATTGACTATGTTGTGAATATTAAGATTGATTCAACTTTATGTAGCATTATATTACTAGAGAGAGGGGATTGATATCCCTTCCTTCTCACCCCCTTATCATGATTCTTTTTTTTTTTTTTGCCTTTTTAAAAGTTTTGGCCTAGCTAGTTTGAGAATCAAACCTAGCAAACTGCTTTTCTTGTTTAGACATTTAGCAGCAAGCAGAATTCAATTAGGAAGCATAAGTCCTCTAGTTGCTTATTTGCACAAGACTTAGTTACACCATTCTGAAAGGAAAGTGTAGTCAACCTCATGTCAAAGGTGAGTTACAAAAAAGAAACAAGTCTTTTCAGAGTCTGGGATTACTGGCAGAGAGAGCCTTGGTAGGGCACTTGTCTGTTTAAGAAGCAAGAGGTAGCTGACAAAAGAAATTTTTGTGTTTTGAAAATTGTTTCTGAGGCTTTCAGAGATAACTTGTAAATTAGATTCTCTTTTTGTACTTTGGCCAGCCAATCCAAGTTTGCACGTTATCTCTTTTGTAAAAAGCCAACGGCCGACAAAGAGTAAAGGCGGCTGTCTGGGCTGAGGCATCTTCCTGCCAGCCTCTCTAAGCTCGAGAGGGACAGGATTTAAGTACCGAATGATTGATGGGGGTGAAGCTCTTTCTCTCCTCTCCTTTCTCCCCTACTACCAGAGCTCCACCTCATTCTCCAAAACTACTCTTAGAAGGAGACAGGGACGTTGGACTCAGAATCCTTGATTTGAAATAAAACAGCTGTGTAGACATTAGTGTTACCGAAGCAAAGAAATTGGGGCAGCAAATTCCAGGCCTCCCCCCCTCCCCCATCTGTTCCCATAGTCATGCTTTGGAAACATCATGAGCTTATAAAATAAGCACTGTAGATTATAATGTATATCATGTAATGCTTTTTTAAGGAAATCATTTTATTAAATCTAATAACATAGTATCCAAAGATTAATTCTCTATAACCTTAGAGAAAGTTTACCTAGTCATTTGTAATAGAAACTGGGAATACTATGTGATGACTCTATTCTGCATAATAGAGGGGTAGGGGGTTGACTAGTGGGGAGATGGGGGGTAAAGCTGTCATTTCAGTGGATAATGTCATTTTGGTTGTGCTTTTTTAAAAATAAGACAAAATCATTTTTTAAAAAATCCATATATTTGCAGATCTGCCAGTAGCTTTTGAGGTTTCTGATCAGGCAATAAACACTGCCAGTTCTCATGCACATGAGGGGTTTAGTTTGAAAAACATCTTTTTTCCCCTTCTACCAAATATGAAAAGGTATTTTCCCCTTCTGACAGATAAATGGATAATCTACCACAATTATATTTTTTTTCTTGTTCAAAGGTAGGGAAAGTATACCATGAGATGCTTGCTTTTTCTTGAAAATGTGTTCTTTTATAAAATTTATCATTCAGTTATTTTTGGACAGAAATATCTGTTGAATTGTGATAGCTGCACATTTTGAAAGCAACTTAAAGTTACACGCTTTAAAACAAGATATTTGCCCATTTTAAACTAAGTAAGTGACCAGTGAGATAATTGTTAAGATTTCTTTTTTAGCCACATTTTACCATCTGTCTTTTATTAAGTATCCATGATACTATGAGGTCTCCTTATTTACATAGTTCTTTGGGGACGTTCCCTCAAATCTTTTTGGCCACCTTAATCTTGATTTTTGAAGTACTTTGTGAGAGGATTCCATTCTCATAAATCTCTCTTCTTTCCGAAGCCCTTAATTATGAAAGTTGGAATAAAGGAAAAATGGCTCTTTTTGAGAAAAAAAAATTTATTTAAAAATATTTTAAAATGAAAATTCAACACTCTAGTATATAATCAGAGTCATATTGTTAAAAAATGTTGTGTATTAGGGAAAAAAATCAGCATAACCTTTTCCTTTCTAAATGGTAGGTTAAAATACTCCATGTTGATAGCTGCCAACCAAACTCTGATTTATTGCCACCACAAACCCTAAATAGCGTTCATTTACTAGTAATGTCTAATGGCATACATGATGGTTTGCCAGATTTGTGGCCTTTGTGAGGCTTATAAGCAGGACTGACTTGGGAAGATCATAAAACTTAATGAACTTCTCTACTGCAGGAGGTGTCCGCAGGGGAAGAGAAAGGCCTGCTTGCCTGGTTGGGCTGGTTGAAGTATTTTTTATGTTTAAAGAGAAGAAAATTACTATTAAAAATGCTTTGCTTTTAAAGGAACCCTCCCTAGAAAGAGTCATAAGGATTTTACTTTTCAAAACTGGATCAAGAAGGTAGCTTGTGAGTTTTTATATGCATTTAGAATATGATATATATGATTAAACCTTTTATCTTTACTGCTGTAAGTGGGAGTAGCTTTCAGAGAGATAAGGCAGTACTCTCAGTCAGCACCTCTACTTCTGACCCTAAGGGTTTAGAGACTCATGGCATCTTTTTCTGGTCTGTTTTCTTTCTTTTTTTAATGCTTCAATATAAAAATGTGTTCATTTTTCTTTTTACAGTGCCAGGTAATTCTTCAATTCCTAGTGTATAAAATCCAAATATTCCACCAAGTGAAATTTTAACAAGAAAGGTGAAAATTGTTGTATGTGAGTCTAAATGTTATATATAATATATATTGTGTATTCTTTTAAGTTGCTCTTGCAGTACTTCGAATATAGTTATCATTGTTTGTTCCAGAGTTTTAAAAACAAATGCTCTGTTTGATACATGATTCATTTCTGTGTTTTTGTGAACTATTTTCTAGTTTTAAAAAGCTTTTTATTGTGGAGAACTTCAAATGTAAAAATATAGATAAAGAGAAACTTGAATCCCCATGAACTCATTGCCTACCTTCAGCAGTTAGCAACACTTGGCCAATCTTGTGTTCTCTGTAACTCCCACCCTTTCACAATTATTTTGAGGCAAATTTTAAAGGACTTTTAATGTTTTAAATTTTTTATCAGTTTTAGACATTATGGCTTATTTACATTGGAAATATTCAATGATTAAACAGGAAAAATTACAAAATCAGTGTATCCTGGAAATGTCATAAATTTTGTTGCTTTATTGCAAATTTTACCTTGTGTAATTTAAGAATATTTTTTATTTTTATAGATTTGCTTAACTTACTGGAGCTTTTTATGGAAGTTTTGAGGAAGGATGTAAAAGAGTGATGTTTCTCTAACTTTCTAAATGTAATACATTCATAGAAAACGTAGAAAAAAAAATCTTACTTCTCTGCTGGTTTGGAACTTCATGATCTAAAGTATCAAGCAGGTATTATTTTAAAAGTATGGACCTGTCTTCCATACCTTTTTTTCCTCTTCCCAATAAAAGAATATTAAACCCTCTTGTCAATACTAACTTGATCTGTGCAAGTAATTCTTTTCATGCCTCAGTTTTAGTGGACTTCATTTTATTATAGATCTATGTAGTTTTGGTTTTTATTTGGGACTTTACTATGTTATTATGCTAATTTACATAATTTTAATCCAAATCAGAAGTATATTAATACAGTGGCAAAGGAAGCCTTGCCTTGCCTCAAAGAGCACATTGGTTCTTTGACTTTCATAAAAATTTTCTGGGTATATCTTTCATGTTAGGATCCTTTTTCTTTTAACTAATTTTGCTTGTACTTTTAGATTTCTGTTTACAACTTTTGTAAATAGCTACTTCCAAGACCTTTAGCATCTTATTTGGATTATGTGTGTTTTGATATTTTATGTTGGCATTGTATAGGATGAAGTTATATGAAGTATGGCTATGAAGAATGAAAACGCAATTCATGAACCACACCCTAAATCATTCGTTTTATTTTGTACTCATACCATTGAGATGTTTCAGAGTACCTAACAGATCAGTACCGAACACATTATGCTAAATAAGGATTTTTATACTATTCTCCCTCTATTTATGTACATGTGAACAACTTTAGGCATTTATTTTCTCAGTATTGACATTATGAGAATTATGTTTTATTAGTTTTCTCAGCAGGCTTGTGTTTTAGCCATTTATCAGTGGGATCAGCATGATTTAGGTAGTAACAGACTAACAATGCTTGTACACTCCCTCCCATGTTGACCTTTTCAAACATTTGCTCTACTTCAGTAGGCCATTTGAGTCTTTACATATGAAGAGAGTAAATAATTTATATCACTCTGTAGTGTGAATTGGTCAAAGTTTTTTTAGATCTATCTAGCTAAAAAGGTTTTTTACAAAGTTGTAGAAGTTAATCAAACACACAAATTGCTATCAGAGCTCCCTGTTAGTGTTACATTTAGCAAATAAATTAGTAGGAAATGCTTGAATGAGCCACTGAAAAAAACAAACCATCTTTTTATGCCTTTAGACATAGAACATATTTGAAAATAAATTTCATTAATCTTCAACTCTTGGTTCTAATTACCCCCTTTGTAGGCAGAATAGTAACCAGAATCTCTTCTTTATTGTTATTTTGAAAATAGAAGTATTCCATAAACATATACACATACAATAAATATAAGATGTTTGTAGTTTTTGATGGTTAATGGTAGTTTGCTTTGGTACTAAATTTGAGTGTATGTCTAGTAAAAATATTGGTGTGATAGAATGTGTTAAGTTGAATTGGCTTGGCATTTTTTTTTTTACTTTTGACTAACATGATAGTAACTCATTTGGACTGAGAACAGTTAAAAGTAATTATGGATAAAAATAATTGTTAAAAGTTTCGTACTTGTTTTCTTCAAGTTAAGTGCTTTAGAAATGTTAAGCTGTTTTGAACAATAACCCTTTTTGTGTGATCATATTAATGAGAACTTGGTATACAATGTAATCCTTTTAATGTTGATGATTCCTCACAATGTTTAAACCATTAGTTGGGAGACTCAACATATGTTAATGGCAAAATGATTTTTTTTGTTTGTTTTATGTGATACATAAGTTTTCAAAGCATGTTTCTTAGGCATCAGAGTCCAGCAGGTGGCTTTTTACATTAAAAAAATTCATAAATTTTAAAATCCCATAAAATTTTATTTCAAATTCAAATTAACTAATTGAGAATGTCAACATTTCCACTGTCTCTATATTAACATTTATAATAGAACAAATGGTTGCATATAGAAATTATCTGCAACATAATCTAAATTAAGATTCTAAACAGGCATTACAGATGCTGGTAACTTTGGCAATTATCATTTTGTTTGGTGAACAGTAGTAAAACAGTGTGCGGTAAAAGTGTTTAGAGAGAGAGGATAAATAAATTGAACAGTTTTGCAATGCAAAGTGGTTTGTGGTGTTTTTGAGGATTTCTTGGCTCTCTCTTAACTGCTATTGTGAGCCTGGAGCAGATTTCCCCATTGCTAATGCCCTAGAAGTATTAATTCACTTTGATATGCTAATTAGAGGGCATTATGCAAGAAATGAGATTAAGTGGCAGCATGAAGCCATTTGCCTGTCAGTAAATTGAGAGCTTTAGCATCAGGAGGAGCTTTGTTTTTTTTTTTTTTAAGTTTCTCTTGGTTTTGCATATAAATAAAATTGATTGAAAGGTCTAGAGAAGCTTCTAGAACATTGGTAGATTCCTCCCCCTATGGTTATTTAAATGTAATATTACATAACTTTTCTGAATATTAATTGATCTAACTGGAGATAAATATGAAGTTTTCATCATGTTCCCTATACATGGACGTATACTAAGAATTTTGCATCATCTAATCTTTTTTCCTAGAGCCCAGTTTCAGAATATGGCTAGTGAATTCTTTTCAGAAGTGTAAACTTGGTGTGTGCTTGTGTGTCTTCACCAGTGTCTTCACTAAACTGAACTTCACAAGAATATTTTCTTCATAGGAAAAAATGAAGAAGTTGTTGAATTGGGCTTCAGGAGACTATATTAAATGAGCATTAAGACTCTCACTTAAATACCTAATTCTAGTTGCTGGGAGGCATTAGAATTAGTGGTTAAATTCTGCCCTTTACACAACCTGTGGAATTTACATTTCAGCATGTATCTGTTGTTTTAAGATTACCATATTACTTGATTTTCATGTTGAAGATGGTGTTTCATACTTGATTCTGCTTTTGCATTTGCGATTTAAGCCAGGCCTTTGATTTTCTCTCTATAAAACTATTATGTGATTTCCTACATTTTGTAGGGAAATGGATGAGTGAATGCAGGAATAGGAATGATGGATTGGGAGGAGGACAGAACTTTGGGCCTGTGAAAAAAATTAAGGTTTCCTCAAACATGGAACTTCTACCTGTATAAACCATGCTGAGGATAGAATTTCTAAACCTAGGCTTAACTGCAGTCTGAGGTGTGGTTGGACAGGATGGGGTTTGGATCAAGCATTCAGATTGAGGTTTGCTTGAGTGTCTGAATTCCACCACTGTAGCTGTGACTCTAGACCCAACAAAGCAGAACTTCTCTTCAGAGCCATATGGATTATTTAGTCACTGCAGCTGCCATGCATACATGCTACTAAGGCTGGCTTCTTTTCGTGTGCATGTGTGGTGCTTGTTAATGTTAATGGGAGTCAGGAATGTGCACACAGACAGAGGGATGAGAGTCTCTCCTGAGACAAGAGTCTCTGATTGCATTTCTCAGTGAAGAGGACTTAGTGTACCTGCACATTAACTGCTCTTCTAAATGGAAAACTTGGTGACTTTAAATTCTCATTCCCTTCTCAGACTCCCCGAACTAGTTAAACCAGTGAATCCTCATTAGTTTCTGATTACTTGCAGAATTTCATTTAAAACATGTGAAGTTAGTTTTAATTGAAATGGGAACAAAAAGCTTTTGAAATTGCATATTACTGTTTTTTGAACAAAAGGTTTCTACTGGCTTTCAGATGTACTAAGCTTTTGTAAATAGGAATTTATAGTGAAATGGGAGGAGTTTTTGACATTCCACTTGAGTGGCATTGATAGGGGAAAAAAATCACAGCATTAAAAAAATATACATGTGTGAAATGGCAAGTTCATATGTGTGTATTATGTAGAAACCGTTACTATCCAAGTGCCCTCAAATGAGGAAGAATTGACTTAGATGGTCTCATAAGTTTCTTTCTTTCTCCTCTTTTCTTTAAAAAAAAAAAAAAAACCTAAGGATGAAGGTAGTTGGAATTCATAGTCAGATATATCATTTTCAACTTGGAATAGGGAGTAGAACAGGAAATTGATTTTATATTTATTATGAAAGCAAGAATTCTGCCACCGACTGACAGCCATCCATGTTTTAGTTTTGTGATAATTGTTCACAGACATTACTCTGCAGTTGGCCCAGATTATTTATAATGTTGATTGGGAGTGTTTGTCCATTAAAAGGTGTGTGTATAATGAATATCTTTAATTAAACCAAGTAATAATGGAATATTCTACATTGGATTTTGGGTCGAGGATTAACTGTCAGTACTGGTAAGACCAAGTTACAATAGATTGTGCAATGATTCCTTTGGCTTCATGGATGTATTTATTACCATTTTTGAACAAAT
>NC_083878.1:96309377-96389377 GCF_032452875.1 Bos javanicus
CTGCCTGCCAACAGGCAACCATAAAAACTTAAAAGCAGATGTAAATGTCTAAAACAAGGAGAATGATTAGATCGAAAGAGGTAAAAAAAAAAAAATCAACAATATTGTGAAAGAGTTTGATGGATCTCTATATTTAGTGATGCAAAAATGATATTAATTAAACTCACTTGAGCAGATCTATTTTGGACTTGGAGGTAACCTAAAAGCATGGCCTTTCATGCCTGACCAAAGACTCTGAAAGAAAGCAAATACCAGTACCATGTTGATAATCAGCTTCTTTAAACTGGTCACCAACTTTGCTGTTAATACTAGAAGTATCTGGTTTATATTCCTGTGTGTATGAATTCTCTCAGCAGATGCAATGTTCAAATTGAGCTAATGGAATAAAATGTTTTATCTTCAATTAACCCAGTCTGAGAAAAGCAGCAGCTTCCACAATCTAATTATTGTTTGAAATGCCTTAAAATTTTTTTTGTCACAGGATTAAAGGGAATATATGCTTTTATTTCCTAACCTGAATGTAATGATTTTGTAGATAATAACATTCGTTTTTCTAGTTTACCACCTAGATTATCCAACTCTTTTGTGTCAGGTTATATTGGGTTCTAAGTTTGAACCTGAAGAAATGAACAAAAAGATATTGTTACCGATTACATGTAAACAGCCTGCACCATTCAAAAGGGTGTGGAGAAGAGTATTTCTGTAGTGTGAAGCCAGAGAAAATGGCAACCTGCCAAAGCTAGGTGCAAGCTCTTGTTACATGGAAGGGTTGGGCCTGTTCTCATTTCTTCTTGAAATGGCTTAATTGGTGTCAGCACCCCAGGGATAAAGGCCTCTAACACTGAAATCCACACGATTCACCCTGTCTCTGCTCAGTGTAGGGAAACTGGTAACAACTGGTGGTGAATGAGGAGTGAACGGTGCTGTAACAATACTCGATGATGTTTGGGATGACAGAAATTAATACGCACTTGCTTGAAGAAAGCAATGATTAATGGCAGTGAGCACGGGAACGCTGTCCCTCCTTTTACTCCACTTTGATGGGGATTGAAAAGCAAAAGGCTGTTTTCATTCTCTGTAGAAAGCAGAGGTCACACAGAGTACATTATAGCAATTTTTCCTCTCTGGTTTTTTTATTTCATAAATATTATGATAAGCATAGATTAGATTTTTTTATGAAAGCTTAAAAGGATATTTTATGTCACTTAAACATTGTTGTTTATGCATAAAGAAATCACACATTCTTCTCTTCGCTTGTTAGATCATTTCCCTTTATGTCAGAATAATTAGTGTAATTAGGAATTTAAAAAGCCCACAAACATGCAGTTGTATTAATGCAGCTTACCATTTCGTAACTGGAATCAAAGGGCTGAGTTTTCTAAAGACTGCTAGGACAGGATGGGGACAGGGATGTTGTTGGGGCTTTCACCTTTCTTCTGCCCCTCCTCCAGTTTTTCTCAGTGAATGTTTGACGTAAATATATTTTGCAAGGTACTTGCACTTGTCAGCAGCTTTCTTAGCCATTTGATAAAGATTCTTTATTCTACAAGAAAGCCTGAAATAACAGAACTGTACTTTGGATAATGAATTCTTCATCTGTGGAGAACTTTAAAACAAAGTACAGTGTTGGCATTTTTTTCTTTTGAGTGAGAAGGCTGATATATCTTTTGGATCCGACAGGAAGACATAAATTAATAGAGTTCTGGAGTTCAGTTTCTCATTAATAATCCATTTTGTCATGGTTCTTGGCATTGTCAGCCTAGTAGCGGGTTCATATTTTGCTAAAGGATAAAAGCAGATTATGTCTTAAGGCACAAAGCAAGAATAAAGAGTTTATCGCCTTCTGGGGGAAACTACATGCTATAAGAAAAATATTGTTTTGCAAAAAGTTTCAGTTTTTAGTTAGAAATACAGTGTACATTTTTCATAGGTAAAGCTTTTATTTTAAGATCTGAAATGATTCTTGGAACCGTAGGATATTAGAGTTTTAGATCATTGCTTTGAGCTGCCTTTGCCGATTATTTGCAAAGGTTTGCTTTTCAGGGACAGTTACAGTAGACTTAGACCTGTTTTTATATTTTGTTTTTAGAACTCTATACATTAGAATATAATTAAGTTTAAAAAGAAATTTGGAAAAGTCACTATTTCTCTCTTCGTACTGGTAGTCTAGATATTAACCCATTCCAGTGTTCTTGCCTGGAGAATCCCAGGGACTGGGGGAGCCTGGTAGGTTGGCATCTATGGGGTCGCACAGAGTCAGACATGACTGATGTGACTTAGCAGTGGCAGCAGTTTCCTACATGTAGGATCCTTGACAACTACTGTGAAGGCCACAGAGTTTTTAACTATCTAAAAATCCAATCAATGAAGTAAAATAAAGCAACCTTATTTCTATATTGATAATCCTATAATTACCTTTTTTATGGAGAGTCCAGAAACATTATAGACATTGAACCAATAACCGGTTCTTATAAATGGCATCATTTAAAGTTGTTGGTATTTTAAAGACATTAGTTCTCATAAAAATTAAAATACCGCACCCTCTCTGATATTTGATAGTATAGTATGGTCACCAAAGAACTGAGATCGCACATTATTTAAGGGCAGGAAACAAATTGAAGGGATATAGGTACAAATAATGTTTTTGTACCTTTTGAACCACAGTTCAACAGTGGTTTTTTTTTTTTTTTTTTTGCATTCAAGAATTTTTATTGTTAGTGTGTTATTACACATCTCTTACAGTTACGTTCTTAGAAACAGACAAGTGAAAAATATGTTTAGTATTTAAAACTTGGGACTAGTGCTGCCATTCCTAATTATCCCTGCCTTTTTTGTTGTTTGTTTGTTTACTTTTAAACTTCCAAGTAATACATGTAGGTTGTGCAAAGTCATAAATCTAGAGATAATTATTGAGATAACAAGCCATGAGAAAAAGAGAATGAGCTATCTGGGTTGTAAGATGTAGGAAGGAGTATTAAATTATGACCTAATATGGTTTTACTTAATCTCCACTGAGAAGGACTCTTACTATAATTTGAAAATTTTAATGTTTTCTGGGTCTTTAAAGTTTATCTTTGGATAGAATTGGGCTCAGTTAGTACTGATAGTCGTATGCTACAAAGATTAATTTAGGGATGGAGTTCAGTTCAGTTCAGTCGCTCAGTTGTGTCCGACTTGTTGCGACCCCATGAATCGCAGCACGCCAGGCCTCCCTGTCCATCACCAACTCCCGGAGTTCACTCACACTCACATCCATTGAGTCAATGATGCCATCCAGCCATCTCATCCTCTGTCGTCCCCTTCTCCTCCTGCCCCCAATCCTTCCCAGCATTAGAGCCTTTTCCAGTGAGTCAACTCTTCACATGAGGTGGCCAAAGTACTGGAGTTTCAGCTTCAGCATCATTCCTTCCAAAGAAATCCTAGGGCTGATCTCCTTCAGAATGGGCTGGTTGGATCTCCTCGCAGTCCAGGGGACTCTCAAGAGTCTTCTCCAACACCACAGTTCAAAAGCATCAATTCTTCGGTGCTCAGCCTTCTTCACAGTCCAACTCTCACATCCATACATGACTACTGGAAAAACCATAGCCTTGACTAGACAGACTTTTGTTGGCAAAGTAATGTCTCTGCTTTTGAATATGCTATCTAGGTTGGTCATAACATTCCTTCCAAGGAGTAAGCGTCTTTTAATTTCATGGCTGCAGTCACCATCTGCAATGATTTTGTAGCCCCCAAAAATAAAGTCTGACACTGTTTCCACTGTTTCCCCATTTATTTCCCATGAAGTGATGCGACCGGATGCCATGATCTTCGTTTTCTGAATGTTGAGCTTTAAGCCCACTTTTTCACTCTCCACTTTCACTTTCATCAAGAGGCTCTTTAGTTCCTCTTCACTTTCTGCCATAAGGGTGGTGTCATCTGCATATCTGAGGTTGTTGATATTTCTCCCGGCAATCTTGGTTCCAGCCCTGCCCTCTAGGAACTTATTGTCTCCTAGAGAATGGAAACTAAAAGAAAAATACAGTCCTTCCGTTCCTAATGGAAGGACTTCTCTGTTTTTATTTTTTCCCTCTTTACCTTATTTTTAA
Source organism: Bos javanicus (assembly GCF_032452875.1). Taxonomy (NCBI): domain Eukaryota; kingdom Metazoa; phylum Chordata; class Mammalia; order Artiodactyla; family Bovidae; genus Bos; species Bos javanicus. The sequence continues at coordinate 96,313,463 of NC_083878.1, forward strand.
TTAAATAAGTGTATGTCTTCTCCACATATTATCTGATGTTTATCTGCTGAATATATTAAATATGATATTGTGTTCTCCCACTCCTCTATACAGAAATTTGTCTTAACTAGAACAGCTTTATACAATATAATAAAACTGTCAAAGCGGCTTACCTGGATTTTAAGTAATTTATATGAAAATTATATGTAAAAATAATTTATTGCTTTACTTCTTTTACTATCATTAATGATAATGCTTATGCTTAAAAGAAAAATCTGTGGTGAAATTCTTGTTAACATGCTTGAAGTTGAATATTCACCTTTGAAGTTTTTACTTTAAAACCAGTTATGATAATCTTTTCATGGCTGGGGTATGTTTGTGTGTTTCCAAATAGTAGTTTTAAATTATCCCTCTATAGACTTGGGAAGGACATTTGTTTTAGTACATTATAGTGAAATCTTAAGAGAGTAGATTTTGACAAGGGATGTTTTGCTGACACAGAATATTTTGTTCATTTTGACTTTCAAATAAGTTCTTCTGTTATAATGATTGATTTATATTCATTTTAGACTGTACAGTTTTATAGCTGAATTTTCTATCTATAAGGTACAGATATCCCTGTTTAAGTTAATAATGAATATCTTCAAAGGTGACAGATCGGTCATATGTATTTGACTGTGTGTGTGGGCTCAGTCGTGTACACCTCTTTGTGACTCTGTGGACTGTAGCCCACCAGGCTCCTCTCTGTCTGTCAGATTTCCCAGGCAAGAATACTGGAATGGGTTGCAATTTACTTCTCCAGGGGATCTTCCTGACCCAGGGATTGAACCCGCCAATCTGCATTGGTGGCTGATTCTTTACCCCTGTGCCACCTTGGAAGCTCTGTATTTGACTAGTACAGCAATTAACTTAAGATTAGTTAAATAAAAAAAGTACCATGAATATGAATTTTTGAAATTGAGTGCTAGTTTTAAATTTAGCATGATGGGGGAACACTGAATATAGTAAGTTGTCATTGACTTAATTGTAATAGTTTTTTGTCCTTTTGGACTTAGTTTTAATTCTATAACTTATCTGCACTACTCATTTTTGAGCTGTTTACTTCCTGTTTTAAATCAGCCACTGATCTGTTGCTGCTCATCAGGTGGAAAAATCTGAGAAGTCATATTTGGTATTCATGTCCTTTGTTGACTGTAACCTTCAGAATAGTTGGAAACAGTTAAAAAATAAAACCCTAAATATTTGTAGTGAAAAGCCATTGGAAGTGATTTTGTCATGGGTTTTCTCCTTTCTACCAAAAGATTATTTCAGGTGACTAGTGAATTTAGTGAAATAAGTGGTGAGTTAGGTAGTAGCTGAGGTATGTCTAAATTTCATTTGTAAAAAACTAACTGCCAAATATTTTGTTTCATAAAATCATTAAGACATGGAAAACTTACAACAATTTGACTGATGAAAATGTTATTCCTATTTTGTTCTTATTCTTAAAAAGTCATATGATTCAAATATCTGTAATTTCCTCCATCAAATAATGTCTGTCATAACTACCTTTCACAAGTGTCTACACTTGTGGTAATCCAGAAGGCTATAGGGCAGGCAGTGAATATGATGAAGGCAATAGATCTGCTACCCACTTCCTAGATGTTTGTATACAATTTCATGGAGTTTATAGACACTGTGAAAGTTGTTTATAGAGACCATGGCTTTAAGTTTAAGAACGGCTTTTGTAGAGGTAGGTTTTTTAAAAAACAGTATTTTGTCCTAATTTGTAACTGCAGATGGCAAAGAATCCCCCTGCAATGCAGGAAACCTGTGTTTTATCCCTGGTTTGGGAAGATTCCCTGGAGGTGGGCATGGCGACCCGCTCCAGTATTCTTGCCTGGAGAATCCCCCTGGACAGAGGAGCCTGGTGGGTTACAATCATAGGGTCACAAAGAGTCGCACGCTACTGAGCGACTAAGCACAGCACAACCAGTTTAATGGATTTACTTTCTTACCGATGGTTCTACAAACTATTCAGAGTAGAATTAGTTTCTGAGTCTAGTGAATGTTTGGCTGTATTCAAGGGAAAGAATTTGGAAAATGGAATAAAGTAACTGCATTAAAGGGAGGAGCTAGCTAGCGATGAGACACAGGCACTGGCAGATCTAGAAAAAAAGGACAGGGAAGAAAAAAGAAGGAAACCTGACATGAGTTGTTGAGGGACTTACTTGGCAATTAGTATATGTTGACTTGCATTGGTTTACAACCTAGGTAGGATAAGAGCTCCCTGTAGGGCAGGGAATTTGTCTTTATTGGTAACTCTTTAGCTCCCTGGTGCTTTATAGGCATTCAGATTTTGCCACATGCTGGAATTTCTCTGAAATACATACAGTTGTTAGAATAAATAAATTAAGTAGATGGTCTTGAGTAGGAAACTGCATTTAATATATTAAACTTTCCTTTATGAAGACTTTGAAGAAAATATGTCAGTGATTCTCAAACTTTTTGATCTTAGATCCTTTTTATACTCTTAACAGAAGTTTTGTTTATGTGGGTTTAATGTCTATCAATATATATCATTGTAGAAATTGAGATAAAATTTAAGATTATTAAATTAATGTACAAAGCATAAACTTGTGTTAACATAAAAAGCATTTAAAAATTTTTATTGAAGTATGTTTGATTTACAGTGTTGTGTTAATTTCTGGTATCAGTTCAGTTCAGTCACTCAGTTGTGTCTGACCTTTGCAACCCCATGGACTGCAGCATGCCAGGCCTCCCTGTCCATCACCAACTGCCGGTGTTTACTCAAATGCATGTCCACTGAGTCAGTGATGTCATCCAACCATCTCATCCTCTGTTGTCCCCTTCTTCTCCCACCTTCAGTCTTTCTCAACATCAGGGTCTTTTCAAATGGGTCAGCTCTTCACATCAGGTGGCCAAAGTATTGGAGTTTCCGCTTCAACATCAGTCCTTCCAATGAACACCCAGGACTGATCTCCTTTAAGATGGACTGGTTGGATCTCCTTGCAGTCCGAGGGACTCTCAAGAGTCTTCTCCAACACCACAGTTCAAAAGCATGAATTCTTCGGCACTCAGCTTTATTTATAGTCCAACTCTCATATCCATACATGACCACTGGAAAAACCAGAGCCTTGACTAGATGGACCTTTGTTGACAAAGTAATGGCTCTGCTTTTTAATATGCTGTCTAGCTTGGTTGTAGCTTTTCTTTCAAGGAGCAAGAATGTTTTAATTTCATGACTGCAGTCACCATCTACAGTGATTTTCAGTTCAGTTCAGTCGCTCAGTTGTGTCCGACTTGTTGCGACCCCATGAATTGCAGAACACCAGGCCTCCCTGTCCATCACCTAACTCCCAGAGTTCACCCAGACTCACGTCCATCGAGTCAATGATGCCATCCAGCCATCTCATCCTCTGTCGTCCCCTTCTCCTCCTGCCCCCAATCCCTCCCAGCATCAGAGTCTTTTCCAATGAGTCAACTCTTCGCATGAGGTGGCCAAAGTACTGGAGTTTCAGCTTCAGCATCATTCCTTCCAAAGAAATCCCAGGGCTGATCTCCTTCAGAATGGACTGGTGGGATCTCCTTGCAGTCCAAGGGACCTTCAAGAGTCCTCTCCAACACCACAGTTCAAAAGCATCAATTCTTCGGTGCTCAGCCTTCTTCACAGTCCAACTCTCACATCCATACATGACCACAGGAAAAACCATAGCCTTGACTAGACGAACCTGTGTTGGCTAAGTAATGTCTCTGCTTTTGAAAATGCTTTCTAGGTTGGTCATAACTTTCCTTCCAAGGAGTAAGCGTCTTTTAATTTCATGGCTGCAGTCACCATCTGCAGTGATTTTGGAGCCCAAAAAAATAAAGTCTGACACTGTTTGCACTGTTTCCCCATCTATTTCCCATGAAGTGATGGGACTGGATGCCACGATCTTCGTGATCATGATCTTCCATGATCTTTCATGCAAAGAAATAGAGAAAAACAACAGAATGGGAAAGACTAGAGATCTCTTCAAGAAAATTAGAGATACCAAGGGAACATTTCATGCAAAAATGGGCTCGATAAAGGACAGAAATGGTATGGACCTAACAGAAGCAGAAGATATTAAGAAGAGGTGGCAAGAATACACAGAAGAACTGTACAAAAAAGAGCTTCACGACCCAGATAATCACGATGGTGTGATCACTGACCTAGAGCCAGACATTCTGGAATGTGAAGTCAAGTGGGCCTTAGGAAGCATCACTACGAACAAAGCTAGTGGAGGTGATGGAATTCCAGTTGAGCTCTTTCAAATCCTGAAAGATGATGCTGTGAAAGTGCTGCACTCAATATGCCAGCAAATTTGGAAAACTCAGCAGCGGCCACAGGACTGGAAAAGGTCAGTTTTCATTCCAATCCCAAAGACAGGCAATGCCAAAGAATGCTCAAACTACCTCACAATTGCACTCATCTCACACGCTAGTAAAGTAATGCTCAAAATTCTCCAAGCTTGCCTTCAGCAATACGTGAACTGTGAACTTCCTGATGTTCAAGCTGGTTTTAGAAAAGGCAGAGGAACTAGAGATCAAATTGCCAACATCCGCTGGATCCTGGAAAAAGCAAGAGAGTTCCAGAAAAACATCTATTTCTGCTTTATTGACTATGCCAAAGCCTTTGACTGTGTGGATCACAAGAAACTGTGGAAAATTCTGAAAGAGATGGGAATACCAGACCACCTGACCTGCCTCTTGAGAAACCTATATGCAGATCAGGAGGCAACAGTTAGGACTGGACATGGAACAACAGACTGGTTCCAAATAGGAAAAGGAGTACAGTGATTTTGGAGCCCCCAAAATAAAGTCTGCCACTATTTCCACTGTTTCCCCATCTATTTGCCATGAAGTGATGGGACCGAATGCCATGATCTTAGTTTTCTGAATGTTGAGCTTTAAGCCAACTTTTCAATCTCCTCTTTCACTTTCATCAAGAGGCTCTTTAGTTCTTCACTTTCTGCCATAAGGGTGGTGTCATCTGCCTATCTGAAGTTATTGATATTTGTCCCAGCATTCTTGATTCCAGCTTGTGCTTCATCTAGCCCAGCGTTTCTCATGATGTACTCTGCATATAGGTTAAATAAGCAGGGTGACAATATACAGCCTTGGCGTACTCCTTTTCCTATTTGGAAACAGTCTATTGTTCCATGTCCAGTTCTAACTGTTGCTTCCTGACCTGCATACAGATTTCTCAAGAGACAAGTCAGCTGTTCTGGTACTCCTATCTCTTTCAGAATTTTCCACAGTTTCTTGTGATCCACACAGTCAAAGGCTTTGGCATAGTCAATAAAGCAGAAATAGATGTTTTTCTGGAACTCTTTTGCTTTTTCTTGCTTTTGCCAGCAGATGTTGGCAATTTGATCTGTGGTTTCTCTGCCTTTTCCAAAACCAGCTTGAACATCTGGAAGTTCATGGTTCATATATTGTTGAAGGCTGGCTTGGAGAATTTTGAGCATTACTTTACTAGTGTGTGAGATGAGTGCAATTGTTCGGTAGTTTGAGCATTCTTTGGCATTGCCTTTCTTTGGGATTGGAATGAAAACTGACCTTTGCAGTCCTGTAGCCACTGCTGACTTTTCCAAACTTGTGGCACATTGAATGCAACACTTTCACAGCATCATATTTTAGGATTTGAAATAACTCAACTGGAATTCCATCATCTCCATTTGCTTTGTTCGTAATGATGCTTCCTAAGGCCCACTTGACTTCACATTCCAGGTTGTCTGGCTCTAGGTGTGTGATCACACCATTGTGATCATCTGGGTCGTGAAGATCTTTTTGTACAGCTCTTCTGTGTGTTCTTGCCACCTCTTCTTAATATCTTCTGCTTCTGTTAGGTCCATACCATTTCTGTCCTTTATTGAGCCCATCTTTGCATGAAATGTTCTCTTGGTATCTCTAATTTTCTTGAAGAGATCTCTAGTCTTTTCCATTCTATTGTTTTCCTCTATGTCTTTGCACTGATCGCTGAGGAAGGCTTTCTTATCTCTCCTTGCTATTCTTTGGAACTCTGCATTCAGATGGGTGTATCTTTTGTTTTCGCTTCTCTTTTTTTCACAGCTATTTGTAAGACCTCCTCAGACAGCCATTTTGCTGTTTTGCATTCCTTTTTCTTGGGGATAGTCTTGATTCCTGTCTCCTGTACAAAGTTAGTTACCTCTGTCCATAGTTCATCAGGCACTCTATCAGATCTAGTCCCTTAAATCTTTTTCTCACTTTCACTGTATATTCGTAAGGGATTTGATTTAGCTCATACCTGAATGGTCTAGTGGTTTTCCCTACTTTCTTCATTTTAAGTCTGTATTTGGCAATAAGGAGTTCATGATCTGAGCCACAGTCAGTTCCTCATCTTGTGTGATTCAGGTATACATACATAAGTGAGTGAAAGTGAAATTCACTCAGTTGTGTCTGAACCTTTGTGACCCTGTAGACTATACCGTCCATGGAATTCTCCAGGCCAGAATATTGGAGTGAGTAGTCATTCCCTTCTCCAGGGTATCTTCCCAACCCAGGTCTCCCACATTGTAGGTGGGTTCTTTACCAGCTAAGCCACCACTGAGCCACCAGAGAAACCCAATAATACTGGAGTGGGTAGCCTATCTCTTCTCAAGGGAATCTTCCTGACCCAAGGATTGAACCAGTGTCTCCTGCATTGCAGGCAGATTTTTCACCAGCTGAGCTGCCAGAGAAGCCCTTAACATACATGCATACATGTACTTCCCAGGTGGATAGTGCCTAGGAATCTGCCTGCCAATTCAAGAGATGCCAGAGATGTAGGTTCTATCCCTGGGTTGGGAAGTTCCGCTGGAGTAGGAAATGGCAACCGCGTCCAGTATTCTTGCCTGGAAATTCTATGGGCAGAGGAGCCCGGTGGGCTACAGTTTATGGGGTACAAAGAATTAGACATGACTGAGCACACACACATACATATTCTTCATGTTCTTTTTTGTTGTGGTTTATTATAGGATATTGAATACAGTTAGTTACCTGTGTTGTAAGTAGGACCTTGTTGTTTATCCATTTTATACATAGTAGTTTGTATCTGCTAAGCTCAAACTCCTATTTTATCCTTCTTCCACCCCCTTTCTCTTTGGTAATCAAAAGTTTGTTTTCTGTGTCTGTTGAGTAAGTTTCTGCTTTGTAAACAAGTTCATTTGTGTCGATTCCACCTATAAGTGATATCATATGGTTGAATAGCATTTTTATAATTATCAACTCTTCCCATGTTATCCTGAAGAGCATTTTCTGAAACAAATGAAAATGGTGAGAAAGATGGTTTTATTTCACATTTTTGTAAGTCTCTTTAATGTCAGGATTAATAGAAGATAACTAGATTCCCGTATGTGCTTCTGCTCTAGTCTGTTGTCACATGGTTGATATATATGAAGAAGTATCTGACCTCATGCAGATAATTGGAAAAGAGAAGAGTATTTTAATAGCCTGGTCAGATCATTATGGGTATTCTTTTTGATACTACACCAAAACTTGACAAGTGGTAGTTTTCTTTTTTTTTTCTTAATACACTATTGATATGCTTAATACACATTCAGTAAATGGTAGTCATGGGCTTCCCCAGTGGCTCAGCAGTAGAGAATATGCCTGCAATGCAGGAGATGCAGGAGACCCTGGTTTGATCCTTGGGTGGGGATAATCCCCTGGAGGAGGGTATGGCAGTCCACTCCAGTATTCTTGCCTGGAGAACCCTATGGACACAGGAGCCTGGCGGACTACAGTCCATAGGATTGCAGAGAGCTGGACACAACTGAAGCAACTGAACGTGCACGCGCGCGCACATACACACACACTCACAAATGGTAGTCGTAGTAGAAATAGTGTTTAAAATAAAACAAGTGGTAGTTTCTTAGAAGTTAGTTCAAATGTAGATTCTGAAGACATGTTAATAAACTTTTCTACTCAGTTTCACTAAAATCTTTTGATCTAGTTTGTACTTTGGTTCTGCTACCCATGTATGATTTTGCAGTAATGTATCTTGTTGATTTCAGTTGCTAAGTTGTGTCTGACTCTTTGCAACCCCATGTACTGCAGCAAACCATACTTCCCTGTCCTTCAGTATCCCCCTGAGTTTGCTCAAACTGATATCCATTGAGTCAGTGATGACATCCAAGCGTCTCATCTTCTGTCACCCTCTTCTCCTCCTGCCCTCAATCTTTCCCAGCATCAGGTTCTTTTCCAGTGAGTCAGCTCTTTGCATCAGGTGACCAGAGTAATTGGAGCTTCAGCTTCAGCATCAATCCTTCCAGTACATATTCAGGGTTGATTTCCTTTAGGATTGACTGGTTTGACAGTGTCCCTGCTGTCCAAGGGACTCTCAAAAGTCTTCTCCTGGTCATTTGAAAAATACTCGTTCACTGAGTTATACATATCTTACACTTAAAAGTTAACACATCTCACTATACAGTCAAATCAAATGTAATAAAAAAATCCCATTTATTAATATTTCCACCAAACTCAGAAAAGGTTTTTAAGTACTTGTAAGCTGTCACATTCACAGTGGTGACACAAATGTTTCAAAATTCTAATTTTTTTCACCAAATTTTAGATTTTATAATTGGCACCAAAACTGTAGTTGTTTTCCTTGAGGTAACAGGTTAAAAAAGATCTGCCAAATATCTAAGTTGAAATAAACATAGTTTTTCTTTTTTTTCTTTTTTTAAGCAACTGGTTCAGCTTGCCACTCAATTATACAAGTGCTTTTCTTCATACATAGTATGCAGCAGAAGTGCTTTAAGTGTAATTTCTATTTTATCACACAGAATATTTAAAAAATATTTACTTCAAGTATAATTAATAATTTTTATTGTTTCATCAAGGACATTCTGAAGTGAAACTTTTTTTTTTAAACTACAGCGCCTGGTGGTCAAGAATACAGTGACAGCTAGTACAGTTTGGTTCCACCTTGCACCAGTGCAAATGTCAACATAGTGAAAAGGGACAGTAATCTCTTAGTACTGTAAAAATGATTTTGAATTTGTGAGCCTCTGAAATGCTTTTAGGAAATCACAGGGGTTCACGAGCCACCTTTTGAGAATTGTAAGTCTATATAAAGTGGAAAAGTATAACTTGCCGGAAGTCAATTATTTTATCTTCAACTAAAATATCTGTATGGAGAGATTGTTATAAGAAATAGGTTTTTAGTTTGCTGCTCCTGAAAGCAGCAGAATGCATCCTTAAGTCATTATCATGGTCCTCTGGGAGTATTTATTAAGTGCCTATACAAGTATGATGTTCTCTTGAATATTCTTCGAAGGTAAGATAGTTTTCGTCATGAGAAAGTGGACCCTATATTCAGTCTTGACTGTGCAAATAAGAGCAAAAGGGAAAGGTCAATAGATGCATACTGGTTGAATCGCAATTTTCTACACAGATCTAGCCTAAGTTTTCTGGGGTTCCTGAGCAAATCACAGAGTGATTATTAACAGAATATGAGAATGGAGTAAGTGATTTCTGAGGTCTTGTTCAGCTTTAATATTTAACTAACTGTGTTTTTAGAAGCAGAATTGGCCTGTTTAATGAAAATGGTACAGTTTGTGCTTATTGCCCTCACATAGGTTAAGCATTAATGTTGTTTTCACAGTATAGAAAGATGAAATGTATAGAAGAGGAAATAGAGGGGACCTGTTGATTGAGAAGGCTTCTAGGAGCAAGTTGACTTTAAGTGTCAGGGCACTAAGAAATTTGAAAGGTAGGGAAATGCACATTGCAAAGTAATATTATCTCTGAGGAGTCTTCATTTTCTTTAATAGAATAGGAGAGAAGGTGGATTTGAACTCAGAAATAACCCTAAGGCCTGAAAATTGGAGAATCTACCAATGGTATGCCTGGATATTGCCTGTGTAGTATGAACTGTTAAAAGATCCCCAAGGTAAAATGTGGATTCAAACATAAATAATGTTGATTTTGATGTTCTCTTAGCCCCATTAATTATATTTTCACTGGAGAACTATAATTTTTTTTTGAAGGGTCAAACAGTATTTAGGTTTTTAAAAGTATACCTTTTTGTTTTCAATGAAAAAAAACTTACTATATTACCTTTAAGGTATTTTCTGATCTTCCTTCTAACATTCTATAAGGAAGGAATACTATTCAGTACGGAAAAGAAATCTCCCAAAGTCAGGTGCTGTTATTCAGTCCAATTAGTATTAAAATCCATTTTTGTTAAAAAAAAAAAAAAGCTAGTTGGAGGGACTCGGTTAATTCTGGGAAGGTGCTGTTTAGATGCTTAAAAAGGAGAAAGGGCTCATGTGAAGCAATTTTGTGTTCAGACAAATCAAACTTGGAAGGTAGAAAAGTAGCTATTGTGGCAATATTTAAGGAAAAAAGACTCCAGAGACTATGTATTTTGGAAATATTTGACAACATTAGCAACATCAACTACTGACAAAAAAAAAAAAAAAAAGAACCACCTCTTTGGCAAATCTTTCACAGTTGTGCCAAGAAAAGCAGCTTCATTGGAACATTTTCATAAACTATCATCAGTTATGCAGCAGCGACTTCACAAATCAGAAATGATATCTTCAGGCGCTGCTGTCAAGTGTTATTCAAATAATACCAGCCTCACATTTGAATAACAGCAGACATTTTGAATTAATTAATCAGATGAGATAGTCTAGGCCTTTTCTCATTAGTCTCTGGGTCAGGCTTGGGAAGATATATGTGTTGGTGATGATATACTTGTCTTTAATCGTGATTTATGAAGATTTAGGATTGTGTGTGATTTGTCAGAGTTTCTGGGAAAAGGCTGGTGCATATTTTATTATCTAATCTGAGATTGATTTTATGATGCTAAGAGATATCACACTATTGTTCGAATGTGTGGGAAGTACAGGTAGTCACAGCATCTCAGGCTTTTTACTGGCTTATCTTTGCAACTGTCAAACAATGCTGTAAACTTTAACTGCTTGTAGTTAACAATTCCTGCTTTAATTATAGGCAGATTTTTCATTCTGTCCAAAGGGAGAAGTATCAATGCTTATTTAGCTAAAATGCATAGCAGACATTATAACTATGACCTGGTATGAATCATGGGCAAAGTTGGTAAGTTTCATGGGTTGGTCATGGTGAAAATATAAAATTTCATGGCTTGTCAAAGATTAATAGAAAAAGCACATTAAAATGGTACAAATAAGGGAAGAACAACAAGTAAGGTTACTCTCCTTACATGTTACTTTCCCTCTCAGGACTAATTTTATCAAAATTGGGTAGAAAATTGTATTTTTCTGTTAATAAGCAATGTTAATACCCTATTAAGTGAAATCATTTATGTGAAGATACTAGTACAGTGCCTGGTATATAGTAAGTGCTGCATATTTGCTAATTTTCTTGTTTACCACCCACTTTTCTTTCAGTCCATTTAATGTTTAAAACTTTGTTAGCATTGCTTAGCTTTTATTTATTTATTTTTAATAAAAGTTTGAATTTTTAATCCTGCCGAGTCTTAATTCCTTGGAGACTGTTTTATTTTTCAGTGGTGGTGATTAGTCGCTAAGTTGTGTCCAGTTCTTGAGACCCCATAGACAGAGGAGCCTGATAGGCTACAGTCCATGGGATTCTCCAGGCAAGAATACTGGAGTGGGTTGCAGAGAAGAGTGCAAGTGTGGGGAGCAGACTGGATAAATAGGGAGGCCGTAGTGCAATACTGAGTTCATGCTGTGTCTGCTTATACAATGTGTGTTATAGCAAAGGTTAGGTGGAAGATACACGAGAAATCAAATATTAACCTCTCGGTGATATAAAGCATGTACATTCTAATTCAAAGTGGGTCTTTCTTGTATCATCTGCCTCCTGAGGGCAGTTACATATTTGTGATAAGTTGTTTATGGTTTTCATTTCACTCTGAAGGAAACTAAAATGCATATTACATGAAGAATTTCAACCTTGTCATACAAAATAAAAATTTACTTATTTTAGATGGATGATTGACAGATACTTTGTAAATTGAAATGGTTCGGTTATTAATAATTATTAGTTCTTTGTTTTGGGAACAGAGTTAGTACTCCTAAGGCAACATTTGGCACATCTTAACTAGAAGTAGACAGTTCTAATTGATGTTCACTTTGGGGTAGGTGGGCTTCCCAGGTGGCACAGTGGTAAGGAGTCCACCTGGCAATGCAAGAGGTGCAGAAGATTCAGGTTCGATCCCTGGGTCAGGAAGATCCCCTGGAGGAGGAAATGGCAACTCACTATAGTCTTACCCAGAAAATCCCATGGACAGAGGAACCTGGCAGGCTACCGTCCATGGCATCTCATAGAGTCAGACATGACTGAGCACGCAGGCACTTGGGGTAGGTAGTTTATAAATAAGAAGATGCATTGATATTTGGAGAGATACAGTGCTTAAGAATAGTCTAGGAGCAGTTTGATGCTGTATAGAGCAGTACTAGTTTTGGAATCCAACAGATCTGACTCCCACTTCTAGAACTGCTACTTAATTGCTTTGTTACACCTAATTTTTCCTGAGCCTTAGTGGACTTTTCCCTAATGTGAGGCCACTGATGCCTAGCTCTCCAGGTTGTTGTGATAATTAGAGGTGAATATTTATACAGTACCTAATGTGGCATCTGGTATATCATATGTGCTTAGTAAATTGCAGTATTGCTGTTATTTAATTTTTTCATTTATATCTTTAAGACAGATGCATAGAGGACTCACTATATGCCAGTGACATAAGGTATCATAGATACAAAGCAAATGCTTGCCAGTGAGCATTAGAGTGATATTTATAGATAGTGTATTTATGTGGATGAATACAAGCTGATTCATCAAGTAGGAAGTGAGAAGAGGCAGGAGATGCGACTGACAGGGATCACATCAAGGAGGCTTTAATCTGTGGGTGAGCAGTTACTGATGGGTGTAAGGAAGAGAACGACATGATCAGACTGTGTGTGTGTGTGTGTTTTACATAGTTCACTGTGGAAACTTCAAATGAATATACTGGTTAGGAGACTTTTGCAAGTCAGTAATGATGACGTGTATGTATAATGGGTAATTGTGGGGATTAAAAAAGAGGGAATGATGGTTTTGCTAAAACTGAACCAGAGAAAAAGAAGGATTAAATGGTAGATTAGAATTTTTTGGTCTCTCTTCACTTGGTTGACTCCTCTTTATGTATCCTTAAGATCTTAGCCTGGATATTCTTCTTCCAGGAAACTTTTTTAACGTCCCCAAAGCCTGTGTTAGCCGCTTATTTTATGTGCTCTGATTGCATTCTGTTTTTTCCCTTCTCACTGTGCTTAAGACATTGTATTTTAATTATTTAATTTTGTGTTGCTTCCAGTAAACTGTGAACTCTGTGAGGGCAGAGATACTGTGTTTTGTTCATTGTTGTGTCTCCTAGCATGTAGTCAGTATGTAGAAATGAATTGAATGTGGTACGTAAGGGAGAAGACAAGGATATCTGTATAGGTGACCATGTGAGTGATTGTCATTAACTGAGAGAGATAGTAGAGTGGAATTGAGGAGTCATAGGATATGTTCATTATTAACTTTGCTAGATAATGTCCAATTACTTCCCAAAGTGCTTGTACTAATTTATATTCATACCAGCAGTGTATTTTTTTTCCATTTGCTTGAAGAGTTCAGTTTTAAATATACTGAATTGTATACATTAAAATACCTAATTAAGTACTTTAATGTATACAATTCAGTAACATTTAGAATGAGCTTTTCTCTCGTTCTAAAACATTTTCATTACCTGAGAAGAAATCTCCATATCTGTTAAGCAATCACTCCCTCTTTTTCCTTCCCCTTTGTCCTTGCCAACCACTAATCTGCTTTTGTCTCTGTGGATTTACCTATCATGGATATTTCATATATATGAAATTATACAGTGTGTAGTCTTTTGTAGCAGGCTTTCCCTTAATGTTTTCAGGGTTCTTCCAAGTTGTAGCATATCAGCACTTCATTCCTTTTTATGACTGATATTTGATTGTGTGTCTATACCACAATTTATTTATACACTTGTCAGTTGATGACACTCGGGATTGTTTGCAGTTTTGGCTATTTATGAATAGTTCTTGTGAGTATTATGAACATGTGTGAACAAGTATTTGAGTATATGTTTTCAGTTCTTTTGGGAATTATACCTGGGAATGGAATTGCTGAATCATGTGGTAATTCTATATTTAACTTTTTGAGGAAACAGCAAACTAATTTTCACAGCAACTTCACATTTCTGTCAGCAGTATATGGGGGGAAGGGTTCAAATTTCTCATCAATACTTGTTCATCTAAAAAAATTACAGCCATTTTCGTGGGTGTGAAATGGTATCTCACTGTTTTTTTCTAATTATATCCATTTATTTATGATTTTATTTATATGAAACAAAATTTTGGAGGGGAACATATGGTATCTTTTTTATGGTATTATTATTATTATTATTATTTTTAATTGGAGTATAGTTGATTTACCTCGAGGAGCGCGTGGTGGCCCACTCCAGTATTCTGGGCTGGAGCATCCCCATGGACAGAGGAGCCTGGTGGGTTACAGTCCTGGATCACAAAGAGAAGACACAACTGTGTGACTAAGCACAGCACAGCATAGTTGATGTACAGTGTTGTGTTAGTTTCATTGTGGTTTTTATTTACATTTTCCTAATGACTAATGATATTGGGAATCTTTTAATGTGCTTTTTGACCATTTATATATCCTCTTTGGAGAAATATCTATTCAAATCCTTTGCCCACTTTTTGAGTTGAGTTGTAAGTTTGTTGTTCAGTTATAAATTTAAAAGTATTCTGAATACTAGACTCTTATCAGATATTGATTTGCAAATATTTTCTCCTGCAACTGTTTTCTGTACATTATCTAGGTTATTTCACATTGTTGGAATGCCCTTTGATGCACAGAAGTTTTTAAGTTTGATGAAATTAATTTGGGTGAAATCAATTTGATGAAATCAATTGTTTTGGGTCATTGTTGCTTTTGCTTTTGGTGTCGTATCTAAGAATCCATTGCAGTATCCAAGGTCATAAGGACCACTGTATTTTCTTCTAAGAGTTTTGTAGTTTTAGCTCTTATATTTAGGTGACTGATCCATTTGAGTTAATTTTTTGTATATGGTGTGAGGTAGTGGTCCAACTTCATTCTTTTGCATATAGCTACCAATTGCTTTAGGACTATTTGGTGAAGAGTCTGTTTTTTCCCTTTGAATGGTCTTGACACCCTTGTGGAAAATCTATTGGGTGTAGACATATGGGTTTATTTCTGTATTTTATTGATCAGTATGTCTGTTCTTATTTACTGCTATACTCTTGAGTACTGTCAGTTCAGTTCAGTTCAGTTGCTCAGTTGTTGCAACCCCATGAATTGCAGCACGCCAGGCCTCCCTGTCCATCACCAACTCCCGGAGTTCACCCAAACTCATGTCCATCGAGTCGGTGATGCCATCCAGCCATCTCATCCTCTGTTGTCCCCTTCTCCTCCTGCCCCCAATCCCTCCCAGCATCAGAGTCTTTTCCAGTGAGTCAACTCTTCGCATGAGGTGGCCAAAGTACTGGAGTTTCAGCTTTAGCATCATTCCTTCCAAAGAAATCCTAGGGCTGATCTCCTTTAGAATGGACTGCTTGGATCTCCTTGTAGTCCAAGGGACTCTCAAGAGTCTTCTCCAACACCACAGTTCAAAAGCATCAATTCTTCGGTGCTCAGCTTTCTTCACAGTCCAACTCTCACATCCGTACATGACCACTGGAAAAACCATAGCCTTGACTAGATGGACCTTTGTTGGCAAAGTAATGTCTCTGCTTTTGAATATGCTATCTAGGTTGGTCATAACTTTCCTTCCAAGGAGTAAGCATCTTTAAATTTTATGGCTGCAGTTACCATCTGCAGTGATTTTGGAGCCCAAAAAAATAAAGTCTGGCACTGTTTCCACTGTTTCCCCATCTATTTGCCATGAAGTGATGGGACCAGATGCTATGATCTTCGTTTTCTGAATGTTGAGCTTTAAGCCCACTTTTTCACTCTCCACTTTCACTTTCATCAAGAGGCTTTTTAGTTCCTCTTCACTTTCTGCCGTAAGGGTGGTGTCATCTGCATATCTGTTATTGATATTTCTTTCGGCAATCTTGATTCCAACTTGTGCTTCTTCCAGCCAAGGGTTTCTCATGTTGTACTCTGCATAGACGTTAAATAAGCAGGGTGACAATATACAGCCTTGACATACTCCTTTTCCTATTTGGAACCAGTCTGTTGTTCCATGTCCAGTTCTAACTGTTGCTTCCTGACCTGCATACAGGTTAATCAAGAGGCAGGTCAGGTGGTCTGGTATTCCCATCTCTGGAAGAATTTTCCACAGTTCATTGTGATCCACACAGTCAAAGGCTTTGGCATGGTCAATAAAGCAGAAGTAGATGTTTTTCTGGAACTCTCTTGGTTTTTCCAGGATCCAGCGGATGTTGGCAATTTGATCTCTGGTTCCTCTGCCTTTTCTAAAACCAGCTTGAACATCTGGAATTTCACAGTTCACATATTGCTGAAGCCAGGCTTGGAGAATTTTGAGCATTACTTTACTAGCATGTGAGATGAGAGCAATTGTGCGGTAGTTTGAGCAGTCTTTGGCATTGCCTTTCTTTGGGATTGGAATGAAAACTGACCTTTTCCAGTCCTGTGGCCACTGCTGAGTTTTCCAAATTTGCTGGCATATTGAGTGCAGCACTTTCACAGCATCATATTCCAGGATTTGAAATAACTCAACTGGAATTCCATCACCTCCACTAGCTTTGTTCGTAGTGATGCTTTCTAAGGCTCACTTGACTTTACATTCCAGGATGTCTGGCTCTAGGTGAGTGATCACACCATTGTGATCATCTGGGCCGTGAAGTTCTTTTTTGTACAGTTCTGTGTATTCTTGCCACCTCTTCTTAATATCTTCTGCTTCTGTTAGGTCCATACCATTTCTGTCCTTTATCGAGCCCATCTTTGCATGAAATGTTCCCTTGGTATCTCTAATTTTCTTGAAGAGATCTCTGGTCTTTCCCATTCTATTGTTTTCCTCTATTTCTTTGCATTGATCGCTGAGGAAGGCTTTCTTATCTCTCCTTGCTATTCTTTGGAACTCTGCATTCAGATGGGAATATCTTTCCTTTTCTCCTTTGCTTTTCACTTCTCTTCTTTTCACAGCTATTTATAAGGTCTCCCCAGACAGCCATATTGCTTTTTTGCGTTTCTTTTCCATGGGGATGGTCTTGATCCCTGTCTCTTGTACAATGTCATGAACCTCCGTCCATAGTTCATCAGGCACTCTTATTTATCAGATCTATTCCCTTAAATCTATTTCTCACTTCCACTGTATAATCATAAGGAATTTGATTTAGGTCATACTTGAATGGTCTAGTGGTCTTCCCTACTTTCTTCAATTTAAGTCTGAATTTGGCAATAAGGAGTTCATGATCTGAGCCACAGTCAGCTTCCGGTCTCCATTTATGGCTGCAAAGAATATAATAAACCTGATTTCGGTGTTGACCATCTGGTGATGTCCACGTGAGAGTCTTCTCTTGTGTTGTTGGAAGAGGGTGTTTGCTATGACCAGTGCGTTCTCTTGGTAAAACTCTATTAGCCTTTGCCCTGCTTCATTCTGTATTCCAAGGCCAAATTTGCCTGTTACCCCAGGTGTTTCTTGACTTCCTACTTTTGCATTCCAGTTCCCTGTAATGAAAAGGACATATTTTTGGGGTGTTAATTCTAAAAGGTCTTGTAGGTCTTCATAGAACCGTTCAACTTCAGCTTCTTCAGCGTTACTGGTTGGGGCATAGACTTGGATTACTGTGACATTGAATAGTTTGCCCTGGAAACGAACAGAGATCATTCTGTCGTTTTTGAGATTGCACCCAAGTACTGCATTTCAGACTCTTTTGTTGACCATGATGGCTACTCCATTTCTTCTAAGGGATTCCTGCCCACAGTAGATATAATGGTCATCTGAGTTAAATTCACCCATTCCAGTCCATTTTAGTTTGCTGATTCCTAGAATGTTGATGTTCACCTTTGCCATCTCCTGTTTGACTGCTTCCAATTTGCCTTGATTCATGGACCTGACATTCTGGCTTCCTATGCAATATTGCCCTTGACAGCATCGGACCTTGCTTCTATCACCAGTCATATCCACAACTGGCTGGTGTTTTTGCTTTGGCTCCATCTCTTCATTCTTTCTGGAGTTATTTCTCCACTGATCTCCAGTAGCATATTGGGCACCTATGCTTTGTAATAAGTTTTGAAATCAGAAAGTGATAGTTCTTTAACTTTTTATTCATCCTTTTCAGGATTGTTTTGACTATTTAGGACCCCTTGAAATTCCATGTGAATGTGAGGATTGACTTTTTCCTTTCTGCCAAAAATTATGATAGAGATTACATTGAATTACTCTGTATAGTATTGCCATCTTAACAATGTTATGTCTTCCAATCTGTGAGAATGGGATGTCTTTCCATTTATTTATGTCTTTAATTTCTTTTAGTAGTATTTTGTAGTTTTCAGTGTACCAGTCTTTCACCTCTATGGTTAAAATTATTGCTAGGTATTTTATTATTTTGGATGCTATTGTAAGTGAAATTGTTTTATTAATCTCATATATGGATTGTTCATTGCTGGCGTATAGAAACAGTTTCTTTTTATGTGTTGACTTGTACCCTGTAATTTTTCTGAATTTATTTATTGGCTAGTAGTTTTGTGTTTTTTTTGGTGGCTTCTCTGGACTTTTCTATTTCACAAGGTCATGTCATATGATAGCAGAGATAGTTTTGATTCTTCTTTCGCAAATCAGATGCTATTTATTTGTATATTTTTAAAAATTTATTGCCTCATTGACCTGGCTAGAATTTCCAGCACAATGATGAATAGCATAGTGAAAATGGACATCCTTTTCTTGTTCTTGATCTTAGAAGGAAAGCTTTCAGTCTTTCATCATGGAATGTTGGTTGTGGATTCTTTATGCTATGCTATGCTATGCTAAGTCGCTTCAGTCGTGTCCGACTCTGTGCGACCCCATAGACGGCAGCCCACCAGGCTCCGCCATCCCTGGGATTCACCAGGCAAGAACACTGGAGTGGGTTGCCATTTCCTTCTCCAATGCATGAAAGAGAAAAGTGAACGTGAAGTCGCTCAGTTGTGTCCGACTTTTAGCGACCCCATGGACTTCAGCCTACCAGGCTCCTCCATCCATGGGATTTTCCAGGCAAGAATACTGGAGTGGGGTGCCATGGATTCTTCATAAATGCCCTTTATTATGTTGAGAAAGTTTCTTTCTATTCCTAGTTTTCGAGTGTTTTCATTATGAGAGGATACTGTGTTTTGTCAGATGCTTTTTGCCTATCAGTTGAGGTAATTTTTTTTTAACTCGTTCTGTATATGTGATATAGTACATTAATTTTTGTATATTGAACCACTCTTGCATTCCTGTGATACATCCCTCTGTGCATGGTGTATAATCCTTTCAAAATGGTCTTGGGTTTGGCTTGCTAGTATTTTGTTGATTACTTTACCATCTACATTTATAAGGGATATTGCTTTGTACTTTACTTTTCTTGTGGTAACTTTGATATCACAATAATACTTGCCTTAAAGAATGAGTTAAAAATGTTCCCTCCTCTTCTATTTTTGGGAACAATTTGAGAAGGACTGATATTAATATTAAACATTTGGTAGAATTGATCAGTGAAGCCATCTAGTCCTGGCCTTTTCTTTGTTTGAAGATTTTTTGATTGCTTATCCAATTTCTATACTTGTTACAGATATGTTCAAATTTTCTATTTATAAGGATAAATAGGTAATTTGTAT
Source organism: Bos javanicus (assembly GCF_032452875.1). NCBI lineage: Eukaryota > Metazoa > Chordata > Mammalia > Artiodactyla > Bovidae > Bos > Bos javanicus. The sequence goes on from NC_083878.1 coordinate 96,333,266, forward strand.
ATTTTAAGTAATTTGTCCATTTTTTCTAGGTAGTCTGCTTTCTTGGTGTACGATAATTTTAAAACATTAATGTAAGGTTAGTACTGATGTCCCTACTTTCATGGTTTTAGTTATTTTCATCTTTTCTTGGTTTTAGGCTACCTAGAGTTTGCCAACTTTGTTGATCTTTTCAAATAACTAAAATTTGGTTTCATTGATTCTATTATTTTTCTGTTCTTTATTTTAAAAATCTTCACTCTAGTCTTTATTATATCCTCTTTCTGCTAGCATTGGATTTCATTTGTTCATTTTCTAGTTTCCTAAGGAATGAAGTTGGTCTATTGACTTCATCTTTCTTCTTTTTTGATATAGGCATTTACAGATACATTCCCTTTGCATACTGCTTTTGCTCTATCTTGCAAATTTTAGTATACTGTGTTTTCCTAAGTATGTCTTATACATTTTTGTCCCTCATTCCATTACCTCTTTTTGTGTTTAATTGATTTTTTTTTCCTCATGTACCATTTGACTGTCTTCTTATTTCCTTTTGTGTATATATTTTTAGATATTTTCTTAGTAGTTACCATAGGGATTACAATTAATATTAACTTTATAACACTGTGGTTTAAATTGATGTCTACTTGGCTTCAGTTGGAGAAGGAAACGGCAACCCACTCCAGTATTCATGCCTGGAAAATCCCATGGACCGAGGAGCCTGGTGGGCTACAATCCATGGGGTCGCAAAGAGTCGGACACAATTGAGCGACTTCTGTGTGTGTGTGTGTGTGTGTGGCTTCAGTAACATAGAAAAGTCTACTTCTATATAATTCCCATCTTCGTCTTTTATGTTGTTATTGTCATAAATTACATTTTTATACATTCTGTGCTCATTAAAATTTTTTGTTGTTGAGTCGCTAAGTCGTGTCTGACTCTTTGCAACACCATGGACTGTAGCACAGCAGGCTTCCCTATCATTCACTATCTCTAGGAGTTTGCTCAAACTCATGTCCATTGTGTCAGTGATGTTTTCTAACCATCTCATCCTCTGCTACCCCCTTTTTCTCTTGCCCTCAATTATAATTTTTAAAAGGTATTTGTCTTGTCAGTCATGTGGGAAGCACAAAGAGGAGTTACAAACCAAAACACAGCAACATTGGTTTTTATTTTATGTAATTACCATTACTGAAATTCTTTGTTTCTTCATATGGCTTTGAGTTTTGTTTCAGCCTGAAAGTCTTCCTTTAGCTTTTTTTTTTTCTTTCTTTTTGTCTTCTTTTTTTTCCCTTTAGTATTTCTTAAAGGGCAGGGCTACTCACAGTGAGCTCCCTCCATTGCTTTGGAATGTCTTAATTTCATCTTTGATGGACAGTTTTCCTACATACAGAATTCTTAGTTGGCACTACCTGCCCCCGCCCCGTTTAGTACTTTACATATATTGTGCAACTGCCTTCTAGCTAGCCTTCATGGGTTCTGATGAAAATTTGGCTGTTATTGTTATAGAGGATTTTTTGTACAAATGAGTTGCGTGCTTCTTTTTGCTACTTTCAGATTCTCTGTCTTCCAGCTGTCTGATAACAATGTGGCACAGTAAGAATGTCTTTGTGTTTATCTTTCTTGGATCTTACTGAACTTGTTCAGTGTGTAGCTTTATGTCTTTTATCAAACCGTGGAAGTTTTTGGCCATTATTTCTTCAAATATTCTTTCTGCTCCTTTCTGACTTTCCTCTTTCTGGGACCCTCATTATATCTATGTTGATATACTTGGTGGTATCTCACAGGTCTCTTTTCTTTTCTTCTCTTCAAACTGGATAATTTCAATTGACTATCTTTAAGTTCTGTGATTCTTATATCTGCTCAAATGTGCTGTTGAAACCTTTGAGTGAAGTTTTCATTTTGGTTATTGTATTTTTCAGCCTCAGAGTTTCTGCTTAGTTCCTTTTATAATTTTTATGTCTATTGATAGCCAAAGCCTTTGACTGTGTGAATCACACAATAAACTGTGGAAAATTCTGAAAGAGATGGGAGTACCAGACCAACTGATCTGCCTCTTGAGAAATTTGTATGCAGGTCAGGAAGCAACAGTTAGAACTGGACATGGAACAACAGACTGGTTCCAAATAGGAAAAGGAGTTCATCAAGGTTGTATATTGTCACCCTGTTTATTTAACTTATATGCAGAGTACATCATGAGAAATGCTAGACTGGAAGAAATACAAGCTGGAATCAAGACTGCTGGGAGAAATCTCAATAACCTCAGATATGCAGATGACACCACCCTTATGGCAGAAAGTGAAGAGGAACTCAAAAGCCTCTTGATGAAGGTGAACGAGGAGAGTGAAAAAGTTGGCTTAAAGCTCAACATTCAGAAAACAAAGATCATGGCATCCGGTCCCACCTCTTCATGGGAAATAGATGGGGAAACAGTGGAAACAGTGTCAGACTTTATTTTTTTGGGCTCCAAAATCACTACAGATGGTGACTGCAGCCATGAAATTAAAAGACGCTTACTCCTTGGAAGGAAAGTTATGACCAACCTAGATAGCATATTCAAAAGCAGAGACATTACTTTGCCAACAAAGGTTCGTCTAGTCAAGGCTATGGTTTTTCCTGTGGTCATGTATGGATGTGAGAGTTGGACTGTGAAGAAGGCTGAGCACCGAAGAATTGATGCTTTTGAACTGTGGTGTTGGCGAAGACTCTTGAGAGCCCCTCGGACTGCAAGGAGATCCAACCAGTCCATTCTGAAGATCAGCCCTGGGATTTCTTTGGAAGGAATGATGCTAAAGCTGAAACTCCAGTACTTTGGCCACCTCATGCGAAGAGTTGATTCATTGGAAAAGACCCTGATGCTGGGAGGGATTAGGGGCAGGAGGAGAAGGGGATGACAGAGGATGAGATGGCTGGATGGCATCACTGACTCGATGGACGTGAGTCTGAGTGAACTCTGGGAGTTGGTGATGGACAGGGAGGCCTAGTGTGCTGTGATTCATGGGGTCGCAAAGAGTCGGACATGACTGAGCGACTGATCTGATCTGATCTGATTGATAGTTTCTGTTTGTTTTGACATTATTCTCCTGTTTTCTTTTGGCTTTTCATCCGTAATTTCCTTTAGCTCAAGTATATTTAAGACAGTTTATTTAAAACCTTGGTTTAGTATGTTCCAGAGAAGGCAATGGCACCCCAGTCCAGTACTCTTACCTGGAAAATCCCATGGATGGAGGAGCCTGGTAGGCTGCAGTCCATGGGGTCCCTAAGATTGGACACGACTGAGTGACTTCACTTTCACTTTTCACTTTCATGCATTGGAAAAAGGAAATGGCAACCGACTCCAGTGTTCTTGCCTGGAGAATCCCAGGGACGGCAGAGCCTGGTGGGCTGCTGCCTATGGGGTCTCATAGAGTCGGACACGACTGAAGCGATTTAGCAGTTAGTATGTTCAATATCTATGCTTCCTCAGGCACAATGTTAATTTCTTCTGGAATGAACCATACTTTCTGGGTTTTTTTTCCCCCAAAGGATAGTACACCCCTGAGGTGTGAGGGTAGGCTAACCCAAAGGATAAGCCTACTTTCTTGTTACTTTGTGATATTTTTGTTGTTGTTGAAAATTGAACATTTTGAATCACATAAAGTAGTGTGTCTGGAAATCATAAGCTTGTTTTTCCTCAAGGAGAGTAATTGTTGTTTGCTGTGGACTATGACTCTTGTTTGTATAGGGATTTCTATTTTTGTAAAGTCCATATTTGTCATTTATGTACTCTGAAATCTCCTTTAATTTATGTTTAGCTGGTGTTTTGTTTTTGTTTTTTTGCTGCACTGCATGGCAGGTGGAATTCCCTAGGGATCAAACCTGTATCCCATGCAGTGAATGCACAGAGCCCTAACCACTGGACCACCAGGGAATTTCCTCAGCTAGTGTTTTGATAGAAATTTTCTTTAGTGCCAGGAGCCCCCCAAAAAAGCAGGAAGAGGAAGCAGAGGAGGAGAAAAGAATTTCCCAGTGTTTGCTAACTGTCTCTGTTTTGGGGGGCTCCTTCATCTGTTAGCTAGGCTGTTTGCAGTTATGCCTTAGTCTTTACTCACTGCTTGTGCTAAGATTAGAGATCAACCAGAGGTGAAAACTTAGGTATTCTTAGACACGTGAGAGCATGTGTCTTCCCCTTAGCGTTCACATGACCTCTGAATTCCAGTATGTGTGGTACTTTTGAATGCCCTAATTTTTCAAGAAGTGCTCTCCCCTGCCTTTTCTACCAGGTTTTCAGTGCTCTATTGCTATTGTTTGCTTCAGCTATCATCTTTTGCCCCTGCAGGCAGAAGGGTTCTTTGTTTTTATCTCCCCCTCTTTTTTTCTCACCTTTGTTTGTTTTTAAAGGAATGTCTCTTTTTGCACCATGAGTTAGATGAAAAGAGACAAGCATCAGTCCTTCAGGCAGCATGTGAGTGAGTGAAAGTTGGTCGCTCAGTCGTGTCAGCCTCTTTGCAAGGCAACCCCATGGACTATATAGTCCATGGAATTCTCTAGGCCAGAATACTGGAGTGGGTAGCCTTTCCCTTCTGCAGGGGATCTTCCCAACCCAGGGTCAAACCCAGGTCTCCCGTATTGCAGGCAGATTCTAGATAAGTCAAACCCCCCCCCCCCCCCCCAGTTCTCTGAGATTAAGATCTCTGCTTTCTTCAGAATCCGTGCTAGGATCACTAACTGCTGTCTCTGAGACCACCCCTGAGCCAGGTTTGGAGATAGGACAAGGAAAAGTAAAGTGCAGTGAAATTTTCTACGGTTTTAAAGTTATCTGAATTTTTTTTTTTTTTTTAGATTTAGTGCAGTACCGTTTTAAAGTTATCTGGATTTTTTTTTTTTTTTTTAGATTTAGTGCAGATTTTTTTGCCTGGAAAATCCCATGGATGGAGGAGCCTGGTGTGCTGCAGTCCATGGGGTCGCTTAGGGTCGGAAGCGACTGAGCAACTTCCCTTTCACTTTTCACTTTCATGCATTGGAGGAGGAAAGGGCAATCCACTCCAGTGTTTTTGCCTGGAGAATCCCAGGGACAGGGGAGCCTGGTGGGCTTCCGTCTATGGGGTCGCACAGAGTCAGACACGACTGAAGCGACTTAGCAGCAGCAGCCTGCTTGTTTGCTGTAAACTCTTGACTATTTTAGAGTTCTGAAAAATTTGATTCTGACAGTTGAGTTTTGAGCATGTTGAGCTTGTGGTGCCTTTGGGAAGGCCCTATTATATGTTCTACAGGCAGTTAGATACAAGAGTTTGCATCTTTCTTTCTTAGGGAGGACATCTGAGCTATAAATAGGAATTGGGAGAAGGGAGTGACAGGGGATGGCATCACTAACTCAATGGATTTGAATTTGAGCAAACATGGGGAGATAGTGAAGGACAGGGAAGCCTGGCATACTGCAGTCCATGGGTTACAGAGAATTGGACATGACTTAAATGACTGAACAATAACTACTATGGAAAATGCATGAATGGTTAAGATAATCAGAGAGGGTTCAGAGAATGGAGGCAGAGAACTAATGGTTACAAAGTACAAGGAAAACCAGGGGTTTGTGGTTGAGTGAAAGCTAAGAAGGTAAAGTTGCAAAAGAGGAGAATGATGAGCAGACAAAACTGAAACAAGGTAACCTTATCATTGTTTCAATATAAAGGTGACATTTGAATGAAAAGAGGAAGTTAGAAAGTGAGATGGATGATAATTAAAAGGTGATACAAGGTAAATATAGATTGTAACACCAGTATATACTTGGGTTTTTTTCTTGGCAGATGGGAGAAAAGGATGGGGGAAGTGGATTATGGGGCTCTGTTGTAAGAATAGTTAAAATATTCAGCTTTATAATCCATTGTGAATAGGTAAGAGAGTTAAGGCAGAGGGATTTGAGGCTCAGATTGACTCAGATGTAGTAATAGGTGGAGTGGGAGAAAGGGACTGAGGAGGCTGGCAGAATAAGAGACTGTGGTCTAGAGTGAGGCATTGAATTTAACTTCATAGATCAAGCAGTTCCAGGTGATGAATGATAAAGTCTAGGACGTGGCCTTAGGAGTTGATGAGTCAAAGTGAAATGGAGCTTAAGCTTATTGATTTTTAAGGTGGTCAGAGAACTGTAATGTTAAGATGTTGGTTGAATTTTTTATGTTCTCCTTGAAGCCAGCCTAATAGCATGATTTGGGATGGAGAGGAAGATTGAGCTTTGCACCAACATTTTTAATGAATGTGGACAATTATTAATATTAGTTAATGAACAACAGTGGGTGCAGCTTTGCCAAGTTAATTTTTCTTAGATAATTAGTTGTTTCCTATGGAGATAAAGCTATGGTCAGTTTATTTGGAAATAAGCAGTTATTAAGTTAGGAAAATGAAACCCATATAAGCATTTTTCATACCATTAATTTATTCTGCAAACATTTACTGGGTGCTTTTTATTGACCTTGGAGTTCCTTACAGCCAAGGGGCAAGACAGTCATCTAAATAGATCACTGATACAGTGAGTTGTGTCCAAGTAGAGTAGTGGTCTCTTGTGGGACATATCCTCAGATTCATTGTTATGGTCCAGAAACCATCAAAACGTCTACTTAAAGGTATCCTTTTCACTGTATTTATTTTCTTTATAGTTTTTTCATGCAAAATATTTCAGACAATATAAAAAGGTTAGATAACATACCAACACCCATATACATAGCATTTAAGAAATAAGATATTACAAATGCAGTTGGAAGCTTACTATGTATTCTTTCCTAATCCCACTCCCTTTCTCTTTTCTCCTTCCTGCCCACACTGAATTTGGTGTTCTTCATTCACAAGTTTTTTTTTTTTTTAGTTACATATTTTGAACCTTATAAAATTGTTTCATACTGTTCTTATCTTTCTGTGATATGTTTTTTCCCCATCCAACATTGATTTAAAAATTTTTTGGCACAGATTCATTTAGCTCAAATTCATTTATTTTTCCTGCTGCATAGTCTTCCATTGTATGACTTTCTTAATTTTAATATACATGTATATATATACATTTTAATATAATTAAAATTCTTTCTTAATTTTCCTGATGGTGAGTGCTTAAATTGCCCTATTTTTTCTTATCTCTAAGTGCTGTTATAAATGTTCCTTCCACATCTTTTTGAGCTGTTATCAGTTGTTGCACAAGCAATCAACTCACAACTTAGCAGCTTAAAACATCAAATATTTATCATCTCACAGTTTCTGTGTGTTAAGCATCTAGGCAAAGCTTAACTGGGTGCCCCAGGGTTAGACTCTCCGACAAGATTAGAATCAGGTGGCAGCAGATCCCCAGCCATCTCAAGGCTTGCCTGGGGAAAGATCTCCCTCCTTGCTCACTCGCCTGGCTGTTGGCAGGTCTCAGGTCCTCACTGACTGTTGGAAAGAGACATCTCTCTACATGGCCACCATAGGGCAGCTTCCAGCAGAGTGGCAGCTGGCTTCCAGCAGAGTGAATGAGAGAGGGAGCCTAAGGTGGAAGCCACAGTGTATTTGTATTCTAATCTTAGAATTCCATCACAAGTAACAGGAGGTGGGATCCTGTGAGGCCTTCCTAAGAGGCTGCCTACCAAACTGGTTCATAGGGCACACATCATCAACTTTACTAAAGATGCTGTGAAATCTCTTCCTGAGGTGGCTGTTCTAATGTATACTTTCCTAAAAATAAGATTTTAACTTTACTAATGTTTAAAATAGGAAGTGGCATGGTGGTTTGTGTTAGAGGCTTCTTGTTACTTTAAAGTATTTGTTATTGGGGAGAAATAATGGGAGTTCCAGGTTTGTTTTGATGTCTTGCCAGCTTGTGTTACTGGTTGGGAGTATTTGTATGTGTACGTTACTTAGAGCTAACTTAATGAAATGCTGGTGAAATGGACACGTTATCTAAGAAAGATCTGCAAGGAAACACATGGACTGACACAAGAGGAATGATGCAAGTGTGTTAAGAAAATGGGAGAACTGGTACTCTACTCTCGGTTCTAGCTCTTAGTTGTGCATGAGGGGAAATTAATTATGGTCTATAATGTTTGATGGGAAGTCAGTGAAAATATTAAAAGCACAGAGGTGATTTTGTAATTTAATTATAATCTTTAAAATTTTTATATACTTTATAATTTACCACTGTTGCAACAATAAACCTCACCTTAATTGTATACCATTGCATAAGATATTAGCTAATAATAGTAGTACATGTACATTATATATATATATATATATATATATATATATGTTAAATAAATATATATTGGCAGAGCTCCATGATTGATTTTGTAGACTATTTTATTTAGAATCCTAGAAGTAAGAAGAGAACACTGGAGTTAAGAGTAAGGAGGACAGAGCAAATGATTGCCTAGGAATCATTGCCTAGAAGTTAGGAAAAGCTTCACAAAGGAAGTTGATTTTGAGCTTCGTCACAAAGGACAGAGAGGAGTCTAAATTGCAGAAAAAGTAAGAAGGACATTTTTGACAGAGGAAGCAGCGTTTACAATGGAATAGATCCTTCATGGTATGACTATTTGAAGAATGATAATTTCCGAGATGGTTAGGATGAGGATTGTGTGGAGATGAAGGAAGATGAGAATGGAGGTGGCCAGAGTAGGCTTTGTATAACTGGTGATCAGTGAGTGAGGATATGGGCATGATCAACTGAAACTAAGGAGTCTTAGTTTTCTGATTGGAAACTGGTAACTTGGGCACTATAGTATTGTCCTTTATGTCAAGACTCAAAGGCCAGCCTTAGTTTATGGCTCCCAGTGATGGGGAACAATGGTTTACCATTGAGAATTTCAGACTGTTGTTTTTGTTTTTCATAAACAAAAATTGAGGAGATAAATTTTTATTATATTTATTTATAAGAATTATTGAGGTGTAATTCACTTAAACTGTGTATGTTTAAAAATTATAATTTGATAAGTTTTGATGTGTATATACTTATGATTCTATCACTACAATTAAGATAGTGAACACCAAACTTTTCTTTGTGCCTGTTAGATGAAGTTTTAAAAATTTGACATAGATGTATAGAATAGTCTTTTGGACTCTGTGCGGGGGGGATGATCTGGGAGAATGGCATTGAAACATATATAATATCATATAAGAGACGAAAAAAAAAAAAAGAAATATTTGAAAAGTGAAACAGTTCTTGTAGGGAATTTAGTGAGTGATCACATTTTTAAAAGTTTTCTATTATGAAGATCTAAAACATGTACAAACTAGAGAGAACAGTGTAATAGACTTTCATGTACCTGTCACTTGACTTCATAGTGTGATAGGGTTTAAAATTTTTACTGTAATGCTTGTGGGCTTTCCAGGTGGTGCTGGTGATGAAGAACTCACCTGCCAATGCAGGTAGATGTAAGAGATGCGAGTTTGATCCCTGAGTTGGGAAGATCCTCTGGAGGAGGGCACAGCAGCCCATTCCAGTATTCTTGCCTGGAGAATCCTGTGGACTGAGGAGCCTGGTGGGCTGTAGTCCATAGCATTGCACAGAGTTGGACACAGCTGAAGTGACTTAGCATGCACCCATAATGCTTTCTTACAAAAGTCTGTGTATGTGAATTCTTCATTTTACAAATGAGGAAATTAAAGCCTGGAGAAATTGAATAAAAGAAATTTAAAGTGTGGAAATGTTAGAGTGGCAGGAGATAAAAAAACTATTTTTTACTCCTGTATTTGTGAGATACTTGCTACTCAAAAGTGTGCTCTGTGGACTGGTAGGATGGCCATCACCTGGGGGCTTAGAACTGTAGGTTGTCATGCCCCACCCCCCAGACCTACTGAATCAGAAATTGTATTTTAACAAGTATTCCAGGTGATCACATACACATTAAAGTTTGAGAAGCATAGTCCTAGGGCAGATTGCCTCTTTGGGCAACAACAAAATTTTAGGACTAAGAATCTTTCTTGAACTGAGGTAGGTAAAAGAAAAAAAAAATGGAAAGCTGACTTTTAGTTACTGCTTAATTTCTGTTATTGAATGATTGCTCATATAGTACTATGAGAAGATAATATTTTAGTTTTCCCTATGTCACCATTGTCAATTTATAAGAAAAAAAGATGCTGAGGATAAAATAACAGATAAGTACTCTAAGCTATTATAATTACCCATTTATGCCTTTTGCCAGGGTTATGTTTGGTCTGTGAAAAGGAAATAGAGGTCTTATGGGTATTTTGTTGTTGTTGTTGTTGTTATTGCTCTATAAATTGATAAAACAAAGCAAAACTCAGAGTCTCTCCCACCCTCTCATTCTAAAGATAGCAGTGTTGGGCAACCAGAAGGCAGAATTAAACACTGTTCAGTGTGTATACCAAGGGAGGACCTCATGTTGTGTTCAATCTAGCTGTCTAGAAAACCCTTCCATTAGCCTCTTCCTAATGTTTGCGCTGAATGAGGCATTATATTTTGAAGACAACACTGACTGAATTCAGTATTGATACATTCACTTACCAACTTTTCTGCCTTGGGCAGAACAGTCTTACTAATGGTAGTGTACAAACAGCAGCCACTGGATTCATCCTCACTCTAAAGGAACTCTTGTAATATTGCCTCTATGGCTATATCCCTTATATGTACCAGCCCCATTATAATTCTGTTCTTTGTGCCTGTGCTCCAGAAGCATTTTCTAGATGATGGTTACTTGTAAATGAAAACCCTTTTGGTATGGTCCCAGGTAAAAACCTGTGCAGGACTGAAATGTGTTCTGAGGTGTATTATGTTGTAATAAGATATGAGTATCTTAACAAAGAGAAAATACCGGTGTTGTTCTTCTGATTTGTAATGTTTTCACATATAGCACCTAGCTAGTGTTATCTTCAGACCTGTATGGAGAATGATTTGGCAGCTGAAAAAATGTTTAGATTCAGAGTTTAGGAAACTATTATTTTTTACTGCTATTGTATTCTTTCTGATGGAAGCATATACTCTAAAGTTAACCAGTAAAATAAATAATTCCAGTTTTACTAAATCCTTTAGTCCTCAGAGCCTTGTATTAATATGTACTCAAACAGTCATATACAGCATGTAAACTACCATGATTCCCATAAAGAAACCCATGTATCAGATCCCATAGTATGTTAACAGAGGGCTTTACCCAGTGGAATTATTCACTGGCATTGATACTGTGAGACTACAGACTGTTAATAACAATATAATTTCTATTTTTAATGCTAATGAGAATTTAAAAAGTAAACTTTAAAAAATGTAAAATAAGCCTATATAAAGTCATAAAGCAATTAAGTGACTTGCTGAAGTGCTATCACTTTTAATCATTATATTTGAGCTTATGTTATGAGAGAGATGAAAGCGTGGCATTTGTACATATAGTGAGCAGTTGTTGAAAGTTTGCATCTTCACTATTTTTAATATGAAATACTGAGAGTCTTCTTGCATATTCTGGATTGTCTTAATTTCGGCCTTGATTCTTAAGCTGTAAAGTCCAGTTTATGCTTCTGTAATGTTCTAAATGTTCATTTTCTTTTACTTGGGGTTATATAGTTAGTAGTATATAGTGAAAATATGATTAGTGTGGGAATAACTCAAAATTGGCAACTGGACTTGGCACATATTGGTTTCCCTGCCCAGGGTTAGAGTCCAGAGCCACCGAGAGTAGAACTTCACCTTTTTCTCCTGGTGTGTTAGCTTTACTGATGGTTTGAAGCCATAGCAGTTAATATGCTTTAGCCTTTGCTTTTACAGATGAGAAATGGATCTTATACTTATATCACCAGGTTTCAAAACTATTTACACTAAGTGGGGTGGTTTACTACCTCAGGGGTAGTGCATTAAGCCTATTGCTCTTGAGAATCCATTTTCATCTCTTCTCACCAATTGATGGGACAGATATGACAAGCCTTTAAAGTTGAGTGGAAATTTTCTTTGGGGTGGGCTGCTGTATTAAATTGTTCCTTACCACCACCATGGATGTTGTAAAGACTTGTGAGTGGGTATCCTATGGCTAAGAAAAGAGATATATTGTTGGTGGTTGGGAGGCTGTAAGGTCTAATATATAGGGAATAGTTTTCTTCCTATCTGCCTGTTATTTCCTTCTTTAAATCATAACTTGAGTCCATCTATTCCAAAGAGATTTTCTTGATTAACCAACACCAGAAAGCATTAGTTAAGTTCTTAATTGTGCGTAATGCTGTGAGAGGCTTTGTTTAAAGAGAATTGCATAGTTATTTTATGTACAATTTCTAACTTGCACCAGTACATTCTTATATTTAGGTTTACTATATTTAAAAGTTTAGATTTAGTGTGTTTACACTGAGTGTTGTTTACAAATGACAGAGATTACCTAATTAATACGGTAAACACCCCCCCAATAATTCTTAGTTGAAAACCTCCTATTACCATTATGCTAACAACCATTCATTTGCCTCTTATTTCTGCTCATATTTTTAATTAATAGAATTACAATAATATAGTGACTAAGAAAAATGTTATGAGATATTAATATTTAATGTCAAAAGAAAAATTCATAAAATAAGCCTTGAAATTAAATAACCAACACATTAAAGAGGCTGGATTCTACTTCAAGGGCTTAGAGTAAAATGTAGAGTTTTGAAATGAGTCAGAAGTTTCCAGTAACATTAGTTACATGCTCTAAATGACACACCAAAGACACAAGAATTCCTTCTGGTTGAACTTTTCTCTCATTAAAGTTGCTTTAGTTTCCAGAATGTCCTCCTTTAGAATTTGTTGATAGCTCGTTTGGTTTGTTAGTTACTCTGCCTCTACTCAGGTGAATTATTTGGTTTTTAGAAAATCAGATTAGCACACTTAACCATGATTGTAAAGATCAGGAATTCTTAAGGAGAATTTAATATGCTTTCTTTTCCAGTTGTAGGTATGTAAGAGATCACAAACAAAGCATTAAGATAAAAACAGCAACAGAAGTTTTCTGTAGAATCAAGAAATGTTCTTCAAAAATACACATCCAGGCATGAGGTAGCTTTATTTATCACACGCTTGGAGAGAAATAGCAGCTAATTTCACTTTTGTTGGCCCTGCTGCTGATTCACAGATTTCTGTGTGACTTTTCACAATATATTTCTGGGGAACAAAGTTCATTGTAGTCTAAATGCAAACATATGTTTCCGTATATTAAACAAGCATTTTAATACATTATTATTATTTGAGCTAATAACAAATAGTCATCTGTCAGTGAACTAAAAAGGTACAAAGTTCACAGTAATTCTTAGAGAGCTTAGTAATTACCCAGACAGCTTGTTAGAAAAGCTGTTTAAATCTAGGAGTATGAAATACACTGATGGGTCTTTTACTCCCATGGAGTTTCAAAAGATTGTTAATACATTTGTCTATAATTATACACAAGTTCTCAAAGTCTTCATTAGTGAAATTTATATTCTAAGCCAGAATTGATACCACTTATAAATCACACTAACTTCTTGCTCCCCCAACCATCCCCTTGGTGTTAAAGTTAGCACTTTGTGTCTTTCCCTTCTCTTGTTCCCCTTTACCCATTTCTTTCAAAACAAAACAAAACCCCTTAGAATAGTGTGGCAGTCATTTATATTTGATTTGTTTTTCAACAGATATTTCCCAAATAAATTTCTTTGGGTTCTGGAAACTTCTTGAGGGTAAAGGGTATGAAGGGATGGAAGAGATGAAAAAATTAGCTGCACAAAAACAGAAACTTTAATACATTTTCTTCATTTTCTAATTATTGTTCCCTTATATCATGCCTTTATGTGTTCCTGGCAATACATATGAATTTTCCATGGCAGCTGTGGTAGTTAATGGATTCTTAAAAGTCATGTTTGGATATAAGTAAACAAATAGGTTTTTGTTCCTTTCTAATGAAATTAACTGCCATCTTAAGGAAAAAAACAAATCCCAAGTTGTTTAACTAGATTGTTATAAATAAGATATACATTTGTAATGTTTTAGTATTAACTTTAACAAATGACTATTGGGGGGACTAGTGGTGGTCCAGTGGTTAGGACGCTGTCCTTCCACTGTAGGGGATACGGATTGGATCCCTTGTTGGGAAACTTAGATCCCACAATCTTTGTGGTACAGCCAGAAAAAAAGAATGACTATTGGAACTCACTTTACTCTTCTAAGGTTTTATTTCCATTCCTAAAAATACTTAATTTAATATATTTACATTTAGGTTTTTTATTTCCTAAGGTATTTCCAGTTGTTTATCTGATGCTACACATCTCCATCCTGATATTAAATCACCTTTTGGCCCCACCTTACATGTTTTGATTATTTCTTTGTTTTTTTCATATTAAGACAATACATTTTAGATCATGATGCAAAATGTAGATCACCAGAAGGAACATTAATTAAAAAAATAAAGGAGTTGTTCTGCCTTAGGAGGGGCTTGTAATGTTCACGTTACTAATTAAATGTGAACATTTTTCCCTTCTAAAATATTGTTTCACTGCCTGCAATCTGTTTTCGTTACTGAGTCATCTTTAAGCTTTATAGGGTAGGCAAGATTTTCTTTTCCTGGGCGTGGATATAATTAAATGCATACATGTAGGGTAGACTGAGTGTTAGCAGATAATTCTCCATTTTGAAAGGCATATATAATCAAGTGTATAGGATAGGATAAAAGTGTCACGAGCTAGAAATTAGTAGTAATTTTCTATGTGTTTATAACATCTTTGACCCATAGAAGTGAGTTTTAACATCTTTTTAAATCATGGAGAATTATACTCATTACATTCAATTTTGTCTAATGTTTATCACTTTATTTTCTGGGATGTATACATTCAGTTTATTTTTCTTGATTCCTTCTTGGAAGGCAAAGCTTCACAAATCATGTAATTCCATTGTTTCAGTGATATTTGTTATTATTGTCATTGTTAGCTCCAGTTACTGTTACAACAGTAATAACAATTATAGTACTAAATGCTGCAAGATATTTGAGGTTAAAGCTGTAATAATAGACCACCAGATCTTAACAATATGGTATTTGGTTTCTGTTTTAACTATGGACTCAATGATGTTTACTGATAGATCTATTCCACTTGAAAGAAGCATCACAGAAATTTATATTGAAAAGATAAATAAGGGGTGATACCAATAAAAGAGGTTGGACATGGTAGATAATGAGAAAGAGCTAAATTAAACTGTTTACAGGTTCCTGTTAATATCTCCAGTTCCTCATGGAATGAAGTAGAGTATAAATAGTTATTTAGGTGAACCCTTTGGTGGTATATATTCTGCTAAGAAACTCTTGACAGGTCTTGTATTGTAATGTTGATCCAGAAAGCAATTCTTTAATGTATAGTCTTATAACCTGAAGTATTAATAATATGTTCTAGAAGTTAATTATGCCAGTAAAACAGATTTGTATTTGTATACCGATTTAGTAACTTAGTACATGGAAAACTCTAGAAGCTGGTATATCTGCTATTCTAAACACAAGTCTGTTAACCAGCACCACCCCAGTGCCTCTGTGAAACAAACTGGTTGGAATGGCTGCTGCTATTGGAGAATGGTTCTCTCCTGGGGAAATATTGTTTTCTAGTTTCATGGGATGTTTACTAATAGTAATCATTTCAGCATGTACATTTTATCCTTTCTTTCATTTAAAGGTTTTAGCAGAAACACTAATCTGAGCACCAGGAATTAATATAAGCATTCAGTGAATATTTGTTGGATTAAATTTACACAGATCCTTCTATTTCCTTTTGAGCTAGCTAAAATAAATTTTGCATATATTAATGTTAGATTAATATGAACAATAAAATACTTTGACTGTGTTTCTATTTTAAAGTACCTCTCTGTTTGCATCCTTCCAACGTTTTTTCCAGGCTTCAGGCTGCTGAATTAGGCTGCTGTGTCTTCAGTCAGCAAAATTCCGTTGGTGTATCTGTCTACACGAGATACAGCACTTTATTCTAGCGTAAGAAGAATTTTCAAATCGTTCTATTTTTCCTGCCTACAACTCTGCTTCCTTATTTAAATTTAATTTTTTTCTAAAATGTATTTTATTGAAGTATAGTTGATTTACAATGTTGTGTTAATTTCTGCTGTTCAGCAAAATGATTCCATCACACATATACATGTATATGCATATATATACATATTCCTTTCCATTATGGTTTATTATAGGATATTGAATACAGTTCTCTGTGCTATACAGTGGGACCTTGTTGTTTATCCTGCCTCCTTTCTTAAAATGCAGTTTTGAGAATAACCAAGTAAAAGGATTTCCTTTGAAAATGAGTGTATGACCTCCAAACTCATTTATTTAGTTGTGTTGATATGTTTAGTTGAGTATTGATTTATTTCTTACCATAGTTTTCTCTACTGTTAACAAAAGACCGTAAAAATTACAAACATAAAAGAAACTGCTATTCCTGATAAAGGTTTGTTGCAGAAATTTCTCTCCTCATAATAAAATTAGTGATGTATGTTATTGTGTAATATGTTTTCTTATATTCCATCTCTTTATATTTGAAAATATAAAGAGTATTTTCCCTTGTAGCAGGCATGTGTTCTTCCAAATGACTTCTTTTGAGCTCACATACCCTTCTTTTTTTTTTTTAAGTTTTGTTTTCTCTCTTCTTCCCTTTCTATCTGTGTATCTATACACATATATAAAATATACTAAAGGACAGAGATATAAATGAATATGCTTAATCAGAGTGTTTTCTTCTGAACTATATGTAAGTTGTGATGTGATGCTCTGTTGACACTGAAAATTTCAGTGTATATTTTCTAAAGACAAAGATACTCTTTTATAACTATTATTTAAACTATTAGATATTTATAACTATCATTATTAAAATCAGGAAATTAACAGTGGTATAATATTTTTTATCTAATCTGTAGGCCTTATTCAAATTTGATCAGTTTTTCCACCAATGTTTTTTACAGTAAAAGGAAAAACATTATTGGTCAGCCTCCAAAATAGGAATGTGAATTTGCACACGAAGTTGCAGCAGGTGGGCTCAGTAGTTGCAGTTCTTGGGCTCTAGAGCACAGGCTCAGTAGTTGTGGCACGTGGGCTTAGTTTCTCCTTGGCATGTAGGATCTTCCTAGACTGGGGATTGAATCCGTGTCTCCTGCATTGGCAGGTTGATTCTTACCACTGAACCACCAGGAAAGCCCTCCATTTAGTCTTTGAATCTCCTCTGCTAAGTGATGATTCATTCTAGTTACTTCTTTGAGAAAATCTTGATACCAATTTGTGTGCCAGGCACTATGCTAGCAATAAGTAAATCAGTTAGTGAAAATGAGAGTTGCTTAGTCATGTCTGACTCCTTGCGACCCTACGGACTATACAGTCCATGGAATTCTCCAGGCAAGAATACTGGAATGGATAGCCTTTCCCTTCTCCAGGGGGATCTTCCCAACCCAGGTATCAAACCCAGGTCTCCCACATTGCAGGTGGATTCTTTACCAGCTGAGCCACAAGGGAAGCCCAAGAACACTGGAGTGGGTAGCCTATCCCTTCTCCAGGGGATCTTCCCGACCCAGGAATTGAACTGGAGTCTACTGCATTGCAGGTGGATTCTTTATCAGCTGAGCCATCAGGGAAGCCTATAAATCAGATAATCTACTTCTTAACTGAGCTTTTGCATGCTTCTGGGGAAATAGACAAAATCAAAGTAAATGAATGATTGAATGAGGTGCTGTGCGTGAAATGAACAGAATGATGAAAGAGATACTAGATGAGACCACTTTAGATAGATTATTCAAAGAAGATACTTTTGAAGTGGTATCATTTGACTGAGACTGGGATAGTTAGAATGAGCAGGCTTCAAAAGAGCCAGGAGAAAAACATGCCAGGAATAAGGACCAACAAATGTGTAGGCCTGAGTGTGGGAAAGGATTTACTGTATTTGAGGGACAGAATGGATGCATGGGTGATGGAGCATAATGTGTAAGGGGGAAGAATGGTGGTAGTGAGGTTGGGAGATGAATAGGAGCACGATCACACAGGGGCTTTGGGGCCTGGTGAAGAAGAATTTGAATTTTATTCCGAAGAATGGTGGGAAGCCTGTGAAGAGTTCTAAAGGCATGACTTTTAGTAAGATTCTTAAACCTCTCTAAACTCAAGTTCCTAGTCTAAAATGTTTAATAGTGTGTTACCTACCTTAGGGTTGTTGTGAGGCTTACATGATCAAATTAATTTATCAGTATCTAATTAGTTCTTAATAAATAAGGTAGATTATTATTATTAGAAATGTGTTTTTATTGTAGGGCAGGGATAGTTCATCAGACCATTTTCATTATTAAATATCGTTCAATACTATCTAGTTCTGTGCTTATCAGTTGACTTTTTGATTATTAATTTGATATCAAGTATCATGATACTATGATAGAATGAAGCTCCCCAAGTATGAAATATTAGTATGTTAAGAGAGACATTTCTTTTTTAAAATAATTAATATATTTCTGTTCTGCTTTATATATCAGTGTTTTATACATTGAGTTATTAAATCTCATTTCTGGGTATGTAAATAAAGTCTACTTATGGATCAAGTCTAGATAAAGTACAGATATAGATAAAGTACTTTCCTGGCCTTCAAGACGAAATGGGAGATTCTGAATGGTGATAAATCACTATATACATACAGTATTTACTTTTAAGCCTTGTTTTGGTAGTCTACCATTATAACATTTTTCCAGTGGAAAATCTAAACAGCTGTTGCTTGACAGAATCCTAAGTAGTTAGGATCCTAAGATCCTAAGAATCCTAAGTTACTTTCTGCAACTTTAAAGTTACAATCCATTTTCATTGTTCATGAAAGTTATGTTCCATAATGTTTCCTTGAATACCAAATTAGTGAATTCTGAACCATTGCTCCTAAGGAAAATACAGGGTTAGATTCCTGTGAATCTCTGGTCATACCTTTTTCATTCCACCAGTACATAACTTTGTTGTATGTGTATTTCTGTTTAAAAATCCCTATTTAATATATATTGTCAATTCATTAACATTGAACTCATGGCCAATAGGACTATGACTCTTGCCTAAATAAAATTTAAAAAAATTTATTTATTTATTTATTTATGGCTGTGCTGGGTCTTTGTTGTTGTGTGGGCTTTTCTCTAGTTGCAGCCAGCAGAGGCTACTCTCTAGCTGTGATACGTGGGCTTCTCACTGTGATGGCTTCGCTTGTTGAGGAGCATTGAGTCTAGGGTGCATGGGCTTCAGTAGTTGCAGTGTGTGGGCTCAGCAGATGTGGCTCCCAGGCTGTAGAGCACAGGCACGTAGGCTTAGTTGCTCCGCGGTGTGTGGAATCTTCCCAGATAAGGCATAGAACCCATGTCTCTTGAATTGACAGGTGGATTCTTTATCACTGAGCTACCAGGGAAGCCCTAAAACTTTTCTGATACACATATTTTCTCTGTAAAGCTCCTCACATTCTTCTTCTACTTAGGAACACTATTCAGCATTTTAGGACTTTGGTTGGGGTCATTTAAAATAACGAAATCACCAACAAAAAGCAAAAAAATGTGAAAACATGGCACTAAGTAAACTACAAAAAGGATTCTTGCTGAACCAGCTGAGAACATGCACATCTGGCAGCTCAAAGTTTTCTCCATTCTGCACATACGCATGTCTGCAAATGACTGCTGACGTACCTGAGGATTGATTTTGGGGTTACAAGTAAATTTTAGTAAGTAGGTAGTTCACAACTGCAGATTGATTATAATTATTTTACTTTTGAGAGGCACTTCATTAAAATTTTATTTTTTGGATGGGAGGATGTGGTACAGACTGACATTTGATAAGTTATTTTTATATTATTTTTCATCTTGATACTGATTTGTTTTTGGGAAAAAAAAATCCTGTGGTCCTAGCTATTTTCTTTGTAGCTGTTTGGTTCTATAATGCAACTGTACTTCTGAGGATAATCTAAGTTCTTCATATCTTGAAGACAATTACCATCTCAATTAAAAACCAAGGAAAAAGGCAAATATAGTTTTATCTGTGACTTCAGAGTAGGGAAAGATCTCTTTTAAACATAACACAAAAATCACATCTAAAAGAAAAAGATCGAATCAGTTACATTAAAATGAAGACTATAAACCATAAAGAAAACGAAAGTATAAGCCTCAGGGTAGGAGAAGATACTGCAATGTAGATCATTGTAATTAATATTAGGATATATATATATCTGTGTGTGTGTATATATGTATAAAGAATTCCTTCATTTTATTAAGAAAAAGACAACTAAATAGAGAAATGGACAAAAAACTTGGTTACTTTATGAAAGAAGAATTATAAAAAATACAGTCAGTTCTGTTGTAATACTTGTTTTGATGATCGTATGCATTCCCTAATTATCACTTCCTTCTCTTTGCTTTTATAAAGCTTTCCACTTTTTTAGTGTTTGTCTCTGAGAGGTGAGTACTCTATACTAACTTACTGTTGACTGATGTTAGGTTTTACAGTTCTCAAGGGATTTATAATTTAAAAGACACTTTGTTCAAATAATATATTTTATGATGTAACTTTACGCTGATGGGCAGGAATGAGTAGATGCATGCATCGTGTGTGTGTGTGATGGTAGAGGAGAGGGGTAAGTAGCCCTTTATAGTGTCCAGTAAACCATACATGTAACCTTCTGAACCTGTGAGGTCTGTGATCTTCATCCTGACTATGCTTAAGTGTTTTCTTATGTTAAGTAGACCTCTTAGGCCAATTTTCAGTGATCGTAGACTATAGTGGACTTTTTGGATTTTTAAAAAATATGTAGTTACTCAGCTCTTGGAATGGCTGTCCTATATGGGGGAAATCCTACTTTTGGTTCTGTATTCCCAAGCCAAAAGATAGTTTCTTTATTTTTATAATAACCAGGGCTCAGTCATGTGATTCAGACTCACACAATCAGATGCAGTTACTTGAGTTTCAGAGAGAAAAGTGTGAAGAACATGGTGCAGTGGGGAATCTGTTCCTAATGAAGGGAGTGCTGGCATAGAGACTGGCCTTCATGGGTAGCAAATGGTGGAGGGTGTAACATGGCAGAATCCTCGGCTCCCAAGATGTGAGCCGTGGATCTGGTGCCTAGTAGCAGTCATGAATGAGGATTTGGGTGGTGGTATTGCAGTTTACATAGGCATCAGGCCCTCTTGGGAATTCTATAAGCTCCATATCTTTCCTTAATCCCTCTTCTACTTAAACTAGCTAGCATTGCCTCCACCTCTTTTTTGATTCTGTAGACTCTTGCTTCATTTTAGTTCACTTCAGTCACGCCTGACTCTTTGTGACCCCATGGACTGTAGCATCACCAACTCCTGGAGCTTGCTCAAACTTATGTCCATTGAGTCGGTGATGCCATCCAACCATCTCATCTTCTGTTATTCCCTTCTTCTCCTGCCCTCAATCTTTCCCTGCATCAGGGTCTTTTCTAATGAGTTGGCTTTTTGTATCCGGTGGCCAAAGTATTGGAGCTTCAGCTTCAGCATCAGTCCTTCCAAAGAAATCCCAGGGCTGATCTCCTTCAGAATGGACTGTTAGGATCTCTTTGCACTTCAAGGGACTCTCAAGAGTCTTCTCCAACACCACCGTTCAAAAGCATCAATTCTTCGGTGCTTTGCTTTCTTTATGATCCAACTCTCACATCCATACATGACTACTGGAAAAACCGTAGTTTTGACTAGATGGGCCTTTGTTGGGAAGGTAAGGTCTCTGCTTTTAATATTCTATCTAGGTTGGTCGTAGCTTCTCTTCCAAGGAGCAAGCATCTCTTAATTTCATGGCTGCAGTCACCATCTGCAGTGATTTTGGAGCCCAAGAAAATAAAGTCTGTCACTGTTTCCATTGTTTCCCCATCTATTTCCCATGAAGTGATGGGACTGAATATCATGATCTAAGTTTTTCTGAATGTTGAGTTTTTAAGACTCTTGCACAGCTGGTGGTTAAATCATTGTTCAGATGATCAATGTGAGACCCATATCTTAGGTTTGCTAGAGAAGTCCTGTCCAGTAGCTTCTCAATTGACGATTTAAAGTTAGATATGTTTTATGATCTATTGAAAGCATAAGAAAATTAGTAATGAAATGAACAGCCATGTCCCACACTCAGCTTTATCAAAGTAATACATGTAGTCATATTTGCTTCAGATTTTTTAAAGGAGTAAAACATTACAGGTATAGCCTAATTATATGACTCTCTTAATTGACTGGGTTTGCTTTACTCTTTTCCATATACAAACTTAAAGAGTTTCACATTCTATTATTTTAATGAGTATCAACATGTATTTTTGTCTTACCAAGTCTAAAGTTACTCAGTCTCTTAACCTTCTAATCAGTACTAGGACTTGCTGGCTTTCAGTCATCCCTCCTACCCCTGTCAACCTATGTGTGTAGGTTGCAAATAATGAAAACCCCAACTATGATTGTTTTATCAAATCACAATTTCTTTTTTCTATATAGCAAGATGCCCAGAGAATACAATTTGGTTAACAACTCATGAATGTTGGAACCATTGTCTCTGTAATTCTCATGGTCAATGAGAGCCCTTCAAACTGTCTTCTGTATTCTTTTGACATGAATTCATTACTCTTTGAGTGGTTTCTTATGTTCTGATCCAACAAGATATTCCAAGCTCAGCTTGTATTTTTTTTGCCCCAGCCCTGGAATCAGCCATATTCTCTACGTGTCCCTGGTTTCTTTTTGTGGAGAATGGCATTTAGAAACCAAGAATTGCAAACAAGCATCTCACTGCTAGTGAGTGTTGATGCTCCTAAATCCCCAGAGTCCTAAAGAATACTCACACACACAGACAGACACAGCATGTATACCTACATACACACACTTTCGGGAGAATTTTAAATCCCTGTCTATAAACCATGAATCCATTTCAGCACAACAAAGTTACAATTTTCTCCTGTTCCATGTTTGTGGCTCCCTTCTTTGACAGTGAGAAACCTGTCTTCTGTTAATTCAATATATATCATTATTAGAAGATCAGCCCTCCCTGGTTATAACTAACTTCTTGTCACTGTTTGCCTCTTCTCCCCAGTCTTAAGCCTTCACCCTCTGCTGGGATGATCTTCTTGCCCTTCTGAGGCTCTATCTAGTACCCTAGAATACTGCTCCCTCAAGCCCATGAGTGTTCTCGTCACCCTCTTGAGGCTCCCATAGCCCACACTAGGCCACCATTGGTATCTATGAAGATATTCTCCAAGGTCCCCTTTGGGATCTGCCGACCCTGCGTTAGGTGTGCGTCCTTCCCCACCTCCCTCCAGACATCTGCCTTACTCACCCCTGCCTAGTGGCTTTGGACTGATTTTTTTTCCTTCGTTCCCTTCTTTTGTCTCAGTGATATAGGTCTTCTATCTCTAAGGATATCACTGAGGATATTTTAGATTTTCTTTTGTTTCCCATTAAGTTTTCATCTGCTACCAGGATTGTTTTTTCTTCTGGATTATATATTTTTCCGTTTATGTTGGTCTGTCCTCAAATGTCTGGTGACCCCTATCTTTTCATTCATTTAGTCCCATGGCTTTAAATATTATACTGATTTTTCCCAAATTTATATCATCATCTTGAGCTTCTCTCCTGAGTTATGGACTCATCCAATTTCCTGCTGAATGCCTCCACTTGGATATTTAATAAGGGAGTCCAAGGTGAGCACATGCAAAATGGAATTCTTGATTTTCCTCTGTAAACTTTTTTTTCTTCGTTTTAATATAGGCCAGCATCACTCATCTGGTAGCTTAAGCCAGAAACGCTGAAGTAACCATTGATTTTTCTTTTTCTTTTATAGCTCATTTTCATTCCATGAGCAACATCAGTTGGCCCTTTAATTAGAATCTAAAAGGGCCAAGAAACAAACGTATCACAGTATTAGTGTGCACAACTAGCACCCAGGTCCCCACTCCAGTACCATTCTTCACTAAAAGAACTGAGCACCTTGGAGAAATGGATGATTCCAGGGTGGGCAGAGTAGGTACAAGTTGATCCTGGAGCATTTTGTTACGCCAGGAGGTGGGGAAGTACTGAAAAAGATGATGGGGACAAATCACAAGGACATAGGAGCCAGTTTGAAAAGCTCCTGCTTGCCACATCTGGGACAGCTTGAGCAACAAAACAGTTAAGTACAGTAATGAATTATAAAACCATCGGAAAAAATCAGAATTTATGAATTCATACTGATAATTGAACGACAGAGGTACATGAATGGGTGAAGAGGGAGGACTATTACAGTAGAATGCAGAGGCAAGTGAGTAAATGTGGAGAGAATGTGAGAGAATGCTGGAGTTGGAAAATCATCATTTTGCAGTCATCATGGTTAAAATTGGATCAGGCAAGGAAGATCAACAAATTCTAAATATAGGGGGAAATTTTGTTAAGGAGTAGAATATTTATGTGGTCTTAAATATTTCAGTGGTAAGGCAAAACAAGTAACATAAGTAGTACAGTGTAGAAATTAGGCAGTACCTTGACCAGGTGATCAAATTGACCACACCAGGGAGGAACGGATGGACACTTGGTGCCTCCAGACGTGATACCCGAGAAGATCACAACATTGCCCATGTATCACGGGGAGTACATAACGTGAATCTAATCACGAGTAAGTTCAGATAAATCCAACAGGAGGAAAATTCTAATTTTAAAATGGAGGGAGATGACTTTATTCTTTAAGAATGTTAATGTCATATACGTTTTGGAAATGTCCCAGAGTAAAGATAGCTCAGTTGGTAAAGAATCTGCCTGCAATGCAGAAGAACCTGGTTTGATTCCTGGGTCTGGAAGATCTGTTAGAGAAGGGATAGGCTACCCATTCCAGTATTCTTGGGCTTCCTTGTGGCTCAGCTGGTAGAGAATCTACCTGCAGTGCAGGAGACCTGGGATTGATCCTTGTGTTGGGAAAATCGCCTGGAGAAGGGAAAGGCTATCCACTCCAGTATTCTGGCCTAGATAATTCTATGGACTGTATAGTTCATGGGGTCCCAAAGAGTTGGACATGACTGAGTGACTTTCACTTTCACTTCAAAGGAACTTAAAGAGACTGACACTAAATACAGTATCTCATCCTACACTGGATCCTGAAATGGAGGGGATCAAAATTCTAGGACATTTTTGGGTCAGTTGGTATAATTGGAGTACAAATGGTAAAATGTTCAGTTCAGTCGCTCAGTTGTGTCCAACTCTTTGCAACCCCATGGACTGCAGCACACCAGGCTTCCCAGTCTCTCACCAACTCCCAGAGCTTGCTCAAACTAATGTCCATTGAGTCGGTGATGCCATCCAATCATCTCATCCTCTGAAATCCCCTTCTCCTCCTGCCTTCAATCTTTCCCAGCATGAGGGTCTTTTCCAGTGAGTCAGTTCTTCACATCAGGTGGCCGAAGTATTGGAGTTTCAGCTTCAGCATTAATCCTTCCAATGAATATTCAGGACTGATTTCCTTTAGGATTGACTGGTTGGATCTCCTTGCAGTCTAAAGGACTCTCAAGAGTCTTCTCCAACACCACAGATCATGTTAAATTTACTGAAGTTGATAACTGTACTGTAATTATGTAAGAGAATGTTGCATTTTTAAGAAGTACTGAAGTGTTTAGGGATAAAGGGTCATCATATATGAAACTTACCCTCAGGTGATTCAGAAATTGTGTGTGTGTGTGTGCGCACACACACACACACATGATAGAGGAGTACAATGTTGACAGCAGGTAAATAGGTGAACCTGGTAAAGAATATGTGGTTACTTTTTGTACTGTTTTTTCATTTTTGATATTTTAAAAATAATTAAAATTATTAAAACAAAAGCATAACCCAAATCTTACCCCTTCTCACTTCTTCCTCTCTTTGTCAGACTACCTTTATGTCTTTCTTGGATGATTCTAATAGCCTCCTAAGTGACCTCTCTGCTTTGACTCACGCTGCCCCACAAGTCATTTCTTCAGACATCTGGTAAAGGGTTTCTTTTACAGCATAAGTCAAATAATGTCACTTTTCTTCTCACGGCTTACCATTTCACCTGAAATAAAAATTCAGTCTTTAACTAGAGTCTTCCAGGCCTGTCTTCTGGTCCACTTCTCTCTGATGTTACTCCTCATTATTCTGTGCCACTCATTTTGCTCCAGGTGAACTTCCAGTCGGCCAAATGTGCTCTCCTTTCAGGGGTTTTATATTTGTTCTTCTCTCTGCTTAAGAAATTCTTAAGAAATTCTCTGCTTAAGAAATTCTTTGCAGACATCTGTGTGGTTTTCTCCCTCCCTTTTGGCCTCTGCTCAAATCTCTGACCTTCCTGGTTAAAACAGCTTTCCTTCTTCTCCCTTCCCTTATGCTCTATCCCCCTTTCCTGTTTTATTTCTACTTCTCTTCTGTAGTTTGCATTTGTTTATTGTCTATTTCCCTTTTAGAATGTAAGCTCCTTGAGAGAGACAGACTTTGTTTTGTTCATTGGTGTATCCCCAGTGCTGTAGAATGGTGCCCTGCATTTAGTAGCTTCTCAGTAAATGCTTGAGAATAGAGGGATATTTAAGCTTCAGGCACTTAGAAACAGATGAAAACTCAGTGCATGTGGGTGGAGCTTCTTGGTTTTGGTAGTCTTCACCATAGGGTGATGGGTTTGGTGTGTGGACAACCAGCTGTCTCTTAGGCAATTCCCCTGAGAAGTTCCCACCAATTTCCTGGCTGGAAGGTGGGAGAGACAAAAGTGAAGGAGATGTGTAAGTCTGGTTCCTGATGTTATAGAACAAAGTGGGTCCTAGTCTGTTCTCTGCTCTTAATTCTTGCAGATTTATGTGGTCCCCCTGTCCTTTTCTTGTCTTTGAGTACAGTTTCAGTAAGGTGTGAAAGCAAACAAGTGTGTTCATTCCACCAGTCAAATGGGTTATTTGAATGGAGGTCAAGGCTTCATATACTACCACTAAGAAGAACCTGCTTAATCCTATATAGTATTAGGGAAGTGCAGTTGACTTGGAAACTGACTTTGCTCTTGTTTGGTCATGCCAGCCAGTTGAAAGAAGAACTTCTCAAATAAGTGTATCTCAGCACTAGCCACTTGTGGCTATTAAGCATTTAAAATGTGGTATATTAGAATTGAGATGTGCTGTATATGTAAAATACTGAAAGACAAAAACTGAAAACAAGATAAATATCTCATTAAAGTTTTTTAAAAAGTTTCATTACATGTTGAAATGATAATATTTTGAATATGTCAAACTAAAATATATTGTTAAAATTAATTTTATCTGTTTTCTTTTTCCTTTTTAAAAATTTGGCTATTAGAAATTTAAAATGACATTATGGATTGCATTATAATTCTTTTGGACAGAGCTGCTATAGAGTCCAACAGATGGGACAAACACACCTGTCAGTAGTGGTCCTGGATCCTAGAAAACCATGAAAGAATCAAAAGTAGCAGATAGAATTTTCTCACCAAAGATGGACATTTTCATGTTTGACCTTGTTGTTCTTCTAGTTATACTTTTGTGTACTTTGAAAAGAGCTCTTACCCTTGTTAGCTTTTAAAGGCTTTGAACGCTGAATTGCTAGTAAAGCTCAAGAACAGAATAGAATGGATCCAGATTTTCCCAAACTATACTGTTCTTTTTAAGATTAATGCTGTAGCCTAGATATTCTTGGATCCCAGAATTTTTAGTACTGTAGAGTAATTCTAGATGATATGAATAGTCTGAAAATGTTATTCTTTCACAGACATAAGCAGTTCTTCTAATTGTTTGAAAATAACCTATAGAAAGATCTACTAACTGAAACAAATGGAGACTACTTCCTTTTGGCTGTCTTATGAATAACACTCATGATTATTGACTAGTACTGGATCAATTTGGCCTCAAAGCCCAATTGATCACACTGTATTCTTCTAGCTGTATTGGCCTTTTACTTCTCCACAGAGGCACAGATTATAGTCAGTTTGGCATTCATTTTTAATTTTATGAAGAGTGTTTCAAATTAAAACCTCCTATCAGATCACTCTCCCTCCTTTGAGACATTAATGTGGTCCTTATATAATTAAGCCATCCACCATTCAAGGTGATTAACAACCTCCAGAATAGGAATTTGAGATTGAAAACACTGTTCCCAATTGCCATCCTTCAGCCTGAAGGATTAGGGAATTACAGCCCCTCATTTCTGACTCATCTTTTATCAAAATGCTAAAAGATAAAATCTTCCTTATTTCTCAGTTCCATTCCTTTTTCCTTACTTGTGTGCTTAGTAAGATAATTTGTTCTCAAGACCTGAAGAATTATGTCTGGTTTTTTCCTAAAGATTGAAAGATACCAGAGTAGGTAGTCAGATTTTATATCCCTCAGGCTAACTTTCTGGGTCCATCCATTTTGAAAAGAATCTTCTTCAAGTGGTTAGTGAGTAATTTTAATATAAAAGTATTCCCCTTTCACAATTGAAAAAAAGTTTTCTTTCTTTCCTACAGTCTCACTTTTCAGAGGAGAGCACGTTTCGTCTTACTGTTTTTCATTTGTCTGTTAGCTACCCACTGTAGTTCAACTATACGCTTTTACTGTGTATATAGTTTTTCTATGGTGAGGAATTTGCTTTATTTATACTATTTCCTACCTCCTTTTCTCCTCTTATTCTCTACTTTTGTTATAGTATTAGTTCTGGTAGGGGTTATTTTCGTAACATAAATAATATTTCAAAATTTCGAGTTCATCAACATCAGATTGTGTTTCTTGACTTTCATTATATGAGATAACATCTCTTCCTCTGTTTGTTCTGCTTTTAATTTTACATTTTAGTTATTTTTGGACAATAGTCCTGGGGCAAAAGGGGCAAATGATATTCTTTGCAGTGGCTTGGTATTTGTATGGGAAGTGTGCATGCATACATGCTTGCTCAGTTGTGTCCAGCTCTTTGCGACCCCATGTACTGTAGTCTACCAGGCTTCTTTGTCCATGGGATTTCCCAGGCAAGAATACTGGAATGGATTGCCATTTCCTCTTCCAGGGGATCTTCTTCACCCAGGGATTGTGGGAAGGGACCAAATGGCCCAGGCCCTATTCCTATTCCAGAATAGGAATTTGAGATTGAAAACACTGTTCCCAATTGCCATCCTTCAACCTCAAGGCCAAATAGGCCTTCTTTTAATTTGCTGCCCCATTTCCTGTTGCTATTCTCTGTCCAGGTTTGGGGCATCTCCCAGTCTTTGCTGATAAAACTGGCTCCTGCTTCTATTGCAATTTTTTCTCATTGTTTAATTTGGGTCTCCTCCACTGTGGTGTATTTATCAGTGTAATCTCATTTGCTATCTGTCTTCCAGAAATTTATCGAAATTTGGTCTCCTGCAGTCTCTGCCCCTTTCTCAGTGGATTTATACTCTTTACTGTTCCATCAGTGGAAATTTGGAAGGGAAGAGTAGAGATTAAACACGTGAGCTCAGTCTGCTCTCTTGAGCTGGGAGATCTAAAAGTGATATTTGCTTTTCATTTATCTTACGTTGTCCTTGACTATTTTATGGTGCTTTTTACTATTCAAAGTGCTTTTACATAATCTACTAAATCCTCATAATAACCTTTGATGTAGGCAGGACACATATTATTCTGGCTTTACAAAGTTGGGTACTGAGATTAGAGAGGCTAAGTACGGGATTTACCAAGGTCACTTGCCTAAGTTAATTGCAGAACTGGGATAAAGATTACAGCCTGAATCTTGCAAGTCATAGTGCAGCTAGTTCTATTTTTATTGTACTGTTTTTCATTGGGTACTGGGTTATTAGTGTTCTTGAATTTTTAATCCTTCTCCCATCTCTCCCTTCCTTTTTCCTTCCATGACCTTTGCCAAATCTCAGCTCTCTTATTCTCTGTTTTCTTGTAGTCTCTCTCTCTCCCCCCGCCCCCCTTTCTTTTTTTTTCTTCTGATTGTTAGATGATTGGGCTTTTCTTACTATTTTGGGGGAGAAAACTAGGGTTCTCATGTAGTTTCGTTTTTCTGTGGATTAATACATCTATGCATATGTAGCTGCTCTTCACCCATTACATGGCAGTCAAGCTATTTTTTTAAATCAGCATTTTTCACTTAACTTTCCATTCTTTGTGAAAATCAGTCATGAAACTAGACAGAAGAACTGTTTTGCATTGGCTGGTGTTATTGGTGACAGCCTGTAAAGGCTACATATAGGTAAGTTTGATGGTGTCAGTGTAATTTACTTTAGAGTAAATTAGACATGCATTCTGAATACAGCACTTACTGAATCATATACATCTGCTGTTTGTCAGACTTATTCACTAGGTAAAAGTCAGCCTGCAGCTTATCTTCGGAAAGAGTATTTGTGTCCCACACTTCAGTACTCTTTGAAGCTTTATTTACCTAGAGATCTTGAGGATAGATGAGAGGGAACTTGTGATTTATGTGATGCTGTAACTTTCTTATAGAATAGACTAGGGTTTGTGCCAGAGAGACCTTTTTCTGGAAGGAACACACGTGCGGGTGCACACTTAGAGTAACTTCAGTGAGGTTATCTTTACATCCAGGTTTGTTGAGTTGTACAAATACAGGTTGCACAATTTATAAAATACTATGTGAATGGTGCCTTCTAGACTTGTGCCAAAAGGCAGACCTATTAGACTGATCTAATTTAAGAACTCGTAGAGTATAATTTAAAGGAATCATTTTAAGCTTGGGAATCTTTGTTCAACATTGGTTCTGGCTCACTATGATGTCTTTTGTCTTTTTGGTTTTACATAAAGTTAAAAAAAAATCCATTTTGTCTACTGCCAACTTACCTCACAAAGAAGATACTAGGATTGTTAGATTAAAAAAATTATTGTGGAATTATTTGGAGAATAGTTCTTATGACTACAGTGTGTAGCAGCTGTAGATGATAAGTATTACCAGAGTCCCTGCTTATAATTCATAAGTATAAAAACACGTATAGTTAGGTTGTGAAGTTTGAAAATGAACTTTACATGCTTGTTACATAGCCATACTGGTTTATTTTTAAGTTGTGCTTAGACTTGTGGTTCATTCTTTTTTTGTGTGTGCATTTGTCAATTTATTTATTTAAATTTAAATTTATTTATTTGAATTAGAAGCTAATTACAATATTGTATTGGTTTTGCCATACATCAACATGAATCTGCCACGGGTATACACGTGTTCCCCATCCTGAACCCCCCTCCCACCTCCCTCCCCATACCATCCCTCTGGGTCATCCCAGTACACCAGCCCCAAGCATCCTGTATCCTGCATCGAACCTGGACTGGCAATTCGTTTCTTATATGATATTATACATGTTTCAATGCCATTCTCCCAAATCATCCCCCCACCCCTCCCACAGAGTCCAAAAGACTGTTCTATACATCTGTGTCTCTCTTGCCATCTCACATAGAGGGTTATCATTACCATCTTTCTAAATTCCATGTATATGTGTTAGTATACTGTATTGGTGTTTTTCTTTCTGGATTCCTTCACTCTGTATAATAGGCTCCAGTTTCATCCACCTCATTAGAACTGATTCAAATGTATTCTTTTTAATGGCTGAGTAATACTCCATTGTGTATACGTACCACAGCTTTCTTATCCATTCATCTGCTGATGGACATCTAGGTTGCTTCCATTGTTATTTGGGTTCATGACATATACTACTCGCTTGTTTGAAATATTACTGTTCTGACAAAAAAATTTTAATCCTGAATTTTCTAATGTATAACGCCAAATATAAAGCTACTTTTTAACTTCTCAAAAGAATGTTGATCTTTATTTTTTAACTTAAAATTTTTAACTCTGTCTGCAATAGAGTAATTGAACTGTGTGGAAGCCAGAAACATGTGCACACTATTGATACCTTTCTTGCTTATAAGAAAATGATTTAGATGTAGATATTGTGAAATCTTTATTTAGAGGGGAAATATATGAATCTAGTATAACCCTGTGCTGTTTGTTTTTAAATTGATTTTAGATAGAGGCTATTAATATGAAAAGTTAAAAATAGGAAAAGATGACAAGGTTTAAAGCTTTTCTGATCTTTTTTGTATTAACTTTTTTCTGCCACATTTAATTGTCTTTTTTATATTTCTTGTGTAAGTTGTATTTTACATTACTACTCTATAGAGTAGAAATGTATAATTTCTACAGATTTCTGAAAAATGTATTTTAAAAAGCTCAAATTTATTTCCATTTATCATCTCATTCTCCTGTTTCCCCTAGTGCCTGGCTTTACACATAGTTACTTAATAGGCGTTTGCACTGTACAGAATTGAAGTTTTTACTGTGGGATTGAAACTAGCCCTGTGATAGAGCTGAGAAAACAATTTACCACACTGGATGTGTAGCCCCAGCTATTGTTTACTCTCAGGGGGGACCCCTCTGAGTTTTGAGTTTAAGGACTTTTTAAGTCCCTGTTTGTTCCTCCAGTACTCTTGCCTGGAGAATCCCATGGACGGAGGAGCCTGGTGGGCTACAGTCCACAGAGTCGCAAAGAGTCGGTCACGACTGAGCGACTTCACTTTCACTTTGTTCCTAGCAGGTGACTGGCTTTGCTTCACCCAGGTTGTTTGGTTGTAGCACTGAACAGGATGTTGGATGCTGAGATTAAAGAATGAAATACTTGCTTCTGTTTAGCACTCCTCTCCACTTGAAAATTAAGTGCTTAGAGCTTTAAAAAAGTGATTTTTAAAGTAAGGCAGAACTTTGCCCTCTCCCCTTACTAAACCTGTAGCATCTGGCAGTAGAAGAAAGTATAGTGGGACTTATTGGCACCATGGTGCATAGCACTGAAGAATTCCATATTGTGACAACACATCAAAATAAATTGCTGTCAACAGACCAAAACACCAAGTGCTGTGATTCTGTCTGACGTGTGAAGATTCAGACAGGCTGTCTTGACAAGTTGTGGTGGAGCACCTGCATTTGACAGAAGACAGTGATATAAATCTGATTTGCCTGATATGAAGGACATAGATATAGTTAATGCTGGTGACAATAAGTCTGCATAACATTTCTAAGACATGAGTCTGATTTTATTTTGCCTCTATTATGTGGCATGATTTTTTGGTCGCATTTTGATACTCACTTGGTTCCTATTTCTGTTCGTAGTTTGGCTTTGAAATATAATTGTGAATAATAAACTCTGAGAAACGTAACAAATTAAGTTTTGTCAGCCTTTTTTTTTTTTTGTAGTATTGCAGAAGGCAATAAATGCCACTGCAGTTGCTCAAAGCAAAAGAAAAGCAATGAAATTTTATTTTATACTGATCATAAAAGTAATCATAGTTGGAGTTGTATTAATTTTGTAACTTACCCCCAAAATATTGAAAACAGTGGGTTAAAAGACTTGAGCTATTATAAATCTTCTCTCAAGCTGTATTTGGCTTTAAAAAGCCTCTAGAAGAGGTAAAATCATTGAATAGGTGATTAATTTTTACCTTTCATTACCAATAAATGATAACTTTTTATAGTACCAGCATATATCACAGTTCATTTAAGAATGTGTAAAACATATCACAGCTCTGAAATTTAATTGTAGAACTTCCTACTAGCTTCTGTTTCAATTCTTCATGTCACCACAGATACCTCATTCTGACAGTGGTAAGCTAGTATGAAATGCATAGAGATAGAAATTTCAATTATATTTTTCTAATTGCATCTTAAAATTTCTAAGAAGTATTAACAACAGGTTCCTTCAGTTGAAAGAGCGTATCCTTTTAAAAGCAAAGGATTCCTGTGGATGGTTTAGATTATATAATTTCTGAAAATTTAGGGCAAGTTTAAAAAAAATGGAAATGAAGACAAGGCAATGTAATTCTTTTCACTCTTTTATAATAACTTGTTTGTATCATTCATGGTAAGGTGTATTATCCAGATACAGAAATCTGTTTTTTTTTCCCCCCAGTTTCAAAGATACTACTATTTCATATTGATTTTTATCTCATTTGGAGATTAGTTTCCAAGTATAACCAATTGTTGCTCTATGATGTGAAAGAAACATACAGAAAGAATTCAGTAATTCACCACAGTTGAGAAATTTTGAAAATAGCACTGTCCACTATATAGTATTTAAAGGCATAAATTATTATTTTTTAAAATTACCATTCATTCTTGACTCTATTGTTATTTTATCCCTTAAAGGCTGCTAATGAGAAATAGAGCCTCATTATGATTTTAAGGATGAGAGAGGAAGGCTTTTAATTAATGATATGTAAATGGTCTTGAATTGATTATGTTAGAATATCAAGAGAGATGGGTAGAAGCTGTGGTGTAATATATTTTAATTAAGAATTAATTAAAAATGATGGCAATTTCATAAAGCCTCACAGAAAATAGTGGAATTTACTTTCTGTCAGGAGTAAATTAGCCTGTGATTAAATAAAGGGCTTGCATTAATAGTGGAGTTATTTTTAAACTGTGTTGTGAAGAATTATGTAATTTTTCCTAAATAAGTAAAATTAAAATTTAATATTTAAAGTTAGGTTTTAAACAGTGGCAGCAAACTAACATGCTTGTGAACCTAATGTTCTTTTGTTAGAAAAATTCTGTGAAAATATTTTTAACTCCAGCATATACACTGTGTAGCTTTAATAAAAGAATGGACTTTATCCTGTTGCCTGATGAGCGGTGGGGTAAGGAGTGTGCTTGCAAGCAGCCTTGAGAGTGTTTTTTTTTTCCTCTAGGGCTGTTGTACGGAAGATCTGAGAAAATCCTTTATTTTGTTGATCATTGACGATTATTTTTAAAGGAGGTACTCTTTTGTTGTTGTTATTCTGCTGAGTTTAAAAACATTTCTTGCCTACATGTGGTTTTTCATTGTAAATAATACTTCTGCTGAAGGGGAGAGCACCTCTTTAGAAATTCTAAAATGTATATATATTTCTTCATGTTGAAACTTTATATTTTCCCTGAGCATGATTTATATTCTAATAGGTAACATTTTTATAAACAAAATTTTTAACAGTTTAGAAAAGGTTTTAAAGTTGGATTGTAATTTGACTGTAGTAGAAGAAAAGCTGTATAATCTAATAATTGTATATATTTCGTTACTATTTTCCTGTATATTCATACAGGGTATCAGTGTTGTAGCTGCTTATATTGGATTATTAGTTAAAAACTCCACATAATCTATTGTGACATCTTCAGCCTTAATTCAGTACTTCATACTTATGAAACACACATTAATCAGTAGTTGAATTTGAAAATTTAATAGATCATTCATTTCAGCAGTTGTACCCTTGTGGGTTTTGTAGTTGTTGTTGTTTGCTAAAGTAAAGCTAGTCACTCAGTCGTGTTCACTCTTTGTGACCCTGTGGACTGTGGCCTACCAGGCTCTTCTGTCCATGGATTTCTCCAGGCAGAAATACTGGAGTGGGTAGCCATTCCCTTCTCCAGGGGATCTTTCCAACCCAGGGATCGAACTTGGGTCTCCTACATTACAGGTAGACTCTTTATCTTCTGAGCCACCAGGGAAAACCCTGTTTTTTGCTAAGTAGCTTAAAAAATGATGCGAATTTTTCTTTGTCAGTAACTACTACCATTCATTGTCTCATTGCCTATGTTTGAATCTTTTATGTGAAAGTTCAGAGTACAGGCATGTTTTGTGAGGCCACTGTGATGTTTGACATTCAGAAATACAGTTGTGAGGGACTTCCCTGCTGATCGAGTGGCTAAGACTCTGTGCTCCTAACACAGAGGGCTCAGGTTCCATTCCTGGTCAGGGAACTAGGTTCCATATGTTGCAACTAAAGACCCCATGTGCTGCAACTAAAGTGAAAGTGTTAGTTGCTCAATCATGTCTGACTCTTTGGGACTCCGTGGGCTGTAGCTTGCCAGGCTCCTCTGTCCATGGGATTTCCCAGGCAAGAATACTGGAGTGGGTAGCCATTCTCTTCTCCAGGGGATCTTCCCAACCCAGGGATCGAACCCAGATCTCCTGCATTGTGGGCAGATTCTTTACCATCTGAGCCAGCAGGGAAGCCCTGCTGCAACCAAGGGCAGGTGCAAATAAATAAGTAAAAGTACTTTTTCAAGAAGAAACACAGTTGTGAGAAAGAGAGGAGGGGATGATCATGCCTTGGTTCCCCTGCTAATGATTACCTTTGCTGCTGATTATTGACATTTCCTAATTTGTCCTAGTCACTGGAGTGTATGAAAATATATACATTATTTAAAAAGTTGCCATAACCCTGTGTATATACTTACATTCACCTGTAATGCTTCTTAGAAAATGTTTTTTATGTATTCTGTGTGTTATGGTGTGTCATTGCTTTCATCTTAATGCTGATTTTAAGTTGCAAAGACAGTTTTAAAAAGATGAAACTTATTAACATGTATAATGTTAATATGGCCCTTTTTAAGGGGAGATCATTTCTTTTCATGATAGGTTTAAAGAATTTTTTTTACTTTAGTTTTGGAAACAGTTTTTTTTTTTTTGACCATGCCACCAGCATGTGGGATCCTAGTTCCCCAACCAGGTATCAAAACCCCAGCCCCTACATTGGAATCCCAGAATCTTAACCACTGGACTGCCAGGGGGGATCTTTTTTTTTAAATTTTTTATTGAAGTGTAGTTGAAAGTGTAGTTGATTTATGATGTTGTAACAGTTTCTATAGCAAAAGGACTCAAGTTATACACATATAGACATTCTTTTTTAAAATATTCTTTTCCATTTAGTTGATCACAGGATATAGTTCCTTGTGCTATACAGTTGACCTTGTTTTTGGGGAACAATTTGACATGTCATGTGATGTCTAAGAAAGTTTTAGAAGACTAAAGAATCCATTAGCACCTTGATGAAATTTTTGTGGTAGCTACTTTGACTCAGTCTTTTCTTTTTTTTTAAGGAAAAATTTAAGAGATCCAGTATGGTTTTATTTTGGAGTTTAGAAGGTAGAAAAGAAGGGTTAAGGGAATGAAAGAAGGCTAAAGGGTTGAAGAGTTTTTATAAGATCAATGCCAGGTATTTGGTTTCTGTATACTAAGTATCATTACTTTTCTTCATACTTTATATTTACTATTACTATTATTATTTTTCTTTGTAATTCATATTTGTTTTTATCTTTATAAATAAAAGTTGAAACATAAGGAAGTGACCTTAGAATGAAAGCAGGTCAGATTTTGGTTGGCTTTGTGGAAGAGCTCCTTGACCACTAGTGTGAAAAGTAAGTACTCAGTTTGTGATTCTCAGTATCTATTGGTCTAGATATGCCTGCAGTCAGGGATCTGATCAGAAACTTGCTCAAAGGCCCTTCAGTTCTGTTAGTCAGTGTGCCTGTATTGATCCTATGTTTCAAAGGAAGGTATAGCTTTAATTCCATGAGAATGAAATATCCTAATTAATTTGTTGTGCATGGCACAGGACACAGGCTTCTTGTTGCTCTTTTCCTAGTGATTCAAAAGAAAAGAGAACTCTAGTAGACTCCATGGTATATTTAGGTACTCAGGCCTTTCTACTTTGTAAGGAAAGTCACCAGGTCTAGAAATAAAATACATAGATCTATTAAAATATAATTTAAATCAGAATATATTGAATATATGATGAATTAAATTTTTACTAATAATTAGGTTTTTTGCTTTTGTTGTTTTTTTTTTTAATACTCTTTGCTTACTAGAGAATGGGAGACAATTAAATTCCCAAGAATATGGATCTCAACATGCTATCAGTAGTCCCAGCTATTGTAGTATAACAATGACAGCTACCATTTATTGAGGACTTATTGTTTGCCATGGCTTGTGAGAAGTTCTTACTTGCATTAGTTCATTTCATGCTCATATGAGCTCTAAGATATAGGTCACTGGCTCTCTTTATGTTTTCAAGATCTTTTTCTGTGCTGTATAGAATTATTGAGAACCCTAGAGATCTTTTGGTTATGTAGAACCCTAGAGATCTTTTGGTTATGTAGATTATATCTATCAATAATCACCATACTAGAGATTTTAAAAAGTTATTAGTTTATTTTAAAATAACAGTAATAAACTAATTGCATTTTGATATTTTAAAAATAAAAAAAACTCATGGTTTTTAAAAGAAAAAATTAGTTAAAAGAGTGGCATTGTTTTGTATTTTTTTTGCAACTCTTTTCAGTGTCTGACTTCAGCAGCTGGATTCTCATATCTGCTTTGCATCAATCTGTTGTGATATCATGCTTCATGTGGCCCCCTAATACACTTCATTGGATGCTCGTGAGCAAATGAGGGTATAAAGAGCAATAGTAATATTTTGAAAATAGTTTTGACCTTGTGGAAACTGTGAGGATACCTTAGGGGCCCGAGGGTACTTGGGCTATACTTTGAAAACCACTGATTTAAGAAGTATAGTCAGTCAGTTCAGTCGCTCAGTCACGTCCAACTCTTTGCGACCCCATGAATTGCAGCACACCAGGCTTCCCTGTCCATCACCAACTCCCAGAGCTTGCTCAAACTCATGTCTATCAAGTTGGTGATGCCAGAAAGTATTATATTTTTTTACAAATAAACATTACTGCTTACTTCTGATGTTATAGCTAATAAGTATCCATTTTTCTTTGTATTTTTTGCTCTCAGCTTTGACACTTAAAGGATCAGTCCATAATTGTAATGTCACTAAGTTCAATGTAGTATCTTCCTTATTTTAGATTCTAATTTGGAGTCTTCACTAGAATATTCTGGAAACTTATTTAACTCTGCATTAGGAGATACTTTTTAAATGTTAACTGTAGGGGACAGTTTTCAACCAGTTCAATTCTAGCATAGTATCTTTGAATGCAAAAAGCAGTACATTAATATTTAACTTAATATTTCCAAAACTTAGAAATTAATTCCAGGAGAAAACTGCTGAAGTTGTATGTAGCACAAAGAGGTTCTAGCTTAGTAAGTTCCTTTATATTCACCACAGTCTTATCAAATTCTTTCTGGGAATGATTTTTACCTACTTTAAATATTTTCGTGATCTAATCTTTCATAGGTAGGATTCTTTATTTAGGGAAAAAAAGAGCTTCCTTACTTGAAATCCAAATAATTTGTTTACTGTTCCTATATCTTGATTATTTGTCATGTATGATATAGAAATAACCTTCCTCTTTCCTTAAAATATTTTTATGTGAAGTTTCAGATAGAACTAAAACTCAGATATTGTAATTGCTTGGTGACTCTAGCTTGTCTGGAGTATTTACTGATTAATGGAGAGTCATTGGTGATTAGGGAAATCTTTCCTTTGAAAGATTATGATCATAATTCATATCTATGATTATGAATGCTACAAAAACATAATGGTAGTATCAGTACTAAGTATTTAGACAGTTTAGCTTCTGTGTGAGACCTTATGGGGGAGAATAGATTGCTCTATTATTCAATTGTGGAAATAATTTTTGACCTAATGAAGTTATGCAGTGTCTAAATGAATGTATTTGATTGAGGTATTAGTAGAAATTCTAAAGTAAAGGGTTTTGTAAGGTTTTATAAAGGGTTTTGAAGTAAAGGGACTGCAGCCATGAAATTAAAAGATGCTTGCTCCTTGGAAGAAAAGCTATGACCAACCTAGACAGCATATTAAAAAGCAGAGACATTACTTTGCTGACAAAGGTCCATCTAGTGAAAGCTGTGGTTTTTCCAGTAGTCATGTATGGATGTGAGAGTTGAATTATAAAGAAAGCTGAGCGCCAAAGAATTGATGCTTTTAAACTGTAGTGTTGGAGAAGACGCTTGAGAGTCCCTTGGACTGCAAGGGGATACAACTAGTCCATCCTAAAGGAAATCAGTCCGAATATTCATTGGAAGGACTGATGCTGAAGCTGAAACTCCAATACTTTGGCCACCTGATGCAAAGAACTGACTCATTGGAAAAGACCCTGATACTGAGAAAGATTGAAGGTGGGAAAAGAAGGGGACGACAAAGGATGAAATGGTTGGATGGCATCATCGACTTGATAGACATGGATTTGAGCAAGCTCTGGGAATTGGTGATGGACAGGGAAGCCTGGCCTGCTGTAGTCCATGGAGTCACAAAGAGTTGGACACGACTGAGCGACTGAACTGAACTGAAAGGGTTTTGTAAGGTATTTGGAGTTTTTACACATTAATTTTTAATTGTAAAATATTTCAAAAACATGGCCATCCATATTCCCTCATGTTAAATTGACTAAATATTAGGACTGCTTAATATCTGCTTTAGATATTTATTAAAAAAAAAAACAAAAAACAGTTTCTATATGATTGAAGATTCCGTCCCATCGGCCCATTAGCTTTCTATCTGTACTTGAGTACTTGAGTGGTGCTTATCTTATAGTTGGTGCATGTTGTTTCTCATTTGAATTAAAAAACTCACTATATATTTATGTCTTTTAAAATAATATATAGTTAGTATTTTTAAAATTTATTAAATAAAATGTATATATGCAGTGTGTATATATATGTGTATGTGTGTATAGTTTTGTAGCTTGCTTTTTGCCCTCACCATTGTTTTCCAGGTGTATCCAGTTTGATAACTGTGGATCAGTTTCATTCATTTTAACTGCTTTGTAGTATTTGATCTTGCAAATAAACTTCATGTTTATTTCAGTGTTGATGGATGCTTAAATTGTTTCCAAAGTTTTACTCATATAAATACACCTGTACACCTATTCCTATCCACAGGCAAGAATTTCTCTGAGGTGTATAACTAGAAATGAAAATGTTGGGTTATTGAGTATGTATGTATTTGACTTTACTTGAGGTTGCTGGATTGCTTTCTGAAATGGTTATACCAGTTTACACTGCCACCAGCAATAAGACTGTGCATAGTTTAGTTCTGGAATTATGCAGTTAGTTTTCAAAATCAGAGACTAAATTCACGTAGGACCTCAGTCTACTGTGTCTTTATGTGCTGAATATAGATGCCAGTAGTTTTTAAGTTGGACTTTTGGATATAGTCATTTGTATTTGTTTTTTTTGGAATTACTAGTTTGTTGTCTAGAGGAATTCTTCTGAGTTATTAGTAAACTGACAAGAAAAACACAAAAGTCATTCAGTTAAATATACTTGCATCCATATTTTCTTTAGGCAGCAATATTTTTGACTTGCCAGGTCTGATATATGCAATTGCACTGCCTAGACAAAGTTTCCATATTTCAGAGTAATTAATGGTTTATGTAGAAATTCTTCGACTATATTTTTGTTTGTCAAACATAATTTATTAGAAATCAAAACCATAATATTTAGGATAGGACCAAAATTAAGGTTAAGTTGCAGCTTTTTGCTGTGCATGTCACAATAAAAATCTGTCATAACAGAACCCTATAAAAGGGGAGATGGGAATAAATACTTTACAGCTCTTCTGCTATCTGGCACCATTCTTTAATGTATTCTAAGACTGTAATAAAATTTTACTGGTTGATCATTTAAATGCAAGGTTAGAAATAAATTTGATGATCCATCTGGAAAAATAAGATTGGTCAGTTTTTAAAACTACTCTTGACCTTTCAATTAGCATATCAAGTTATAGTAGACCAAACAAAGCAGTTTCAGGATGTAGTTAAACAGCTTATTTATAATAGAAAGTTACTGAACACAAGCTTCTCTCACAGATTAAAAGTTTTGTAATGTATTTAGAATGTTCAATTTATTTAATTTATTAGGAAATCAAAAGGAACATAGAGTTCTAAACATCATTCTGACAGATCTGTTTGCTTTTATTTCCATTAAAAGTATTTTAAAACCTTTGATTTGATACCAA
The DNA here is from genome assembly GCF_032452875.1 of Bos javanicus. Classification (NCBI taxonomy): domain Eukaryota; kingdom Metazoa; phylum Chordata; class Mammalia; order Artiodactyla; family Bovidae; genus Bos; species Bos javanicus. The sequence continues at coordinate 96,374,798 of NC_083878.1, forward strand.
AAATCAGTAATATAAGTCACCTTCTTTGTTCTAGGGTAAACAGAACGCAAGCTTTCTGCAGTTTTCTTGATCAATGAGAAAATGCCTTATAGCAAAACCACATGGAGAGAATGTAGCTGTAGGTGATCCCCTGAGAGTTTTTTGATTGGAGCAGAGAGTTTGGTATTGAAAGAAGAGGGAGACAGACAGGTTATTTGAAAATATTCCCATTAGACCAAATGCTTATGTTGGAGCTATGCTACAACATTTTTTATGCAGAACGTGCAACTTTATCAATTTTAAAGGTTAAAGGCTATTCATTGCATGATTATAATAATGTCTTTCTACTTTGGAATTTTTGTGTACCTCTGCACTCCATTAACCAGTTGCCTAGAAATTTCATTTATGCACAGGCTGCTTGTCAGTCCTTCTAGGATTTTATTTTGGAGATACATTGTTAGAAAATGTATCATTCAGTTCTTAAAGTCAGTGCAAATGCAATACATTTTCTTCAGCTAGTATACACTTGTCAATTTTATAGCTAGCAAAAGGAGAGATAAGCTTGATAATTTGATAACCAATTATTGATATATGTATCATGTTAATGATTATCTTAGGAATTCTAGTATCACTAGATGAACAATCTTAACATTTACTTTGCTAATCAGTTTAATGTACAAATTAAACCTTGTACATACTCATTTTGGTGCAATTTAGTTAAAATACTCATGGTATAACATGAATATATGCTTAATTTTGAATATCTCAGCAGTTTGCTTTGAAGTTTTCATTCAGCCAAACTGTTAAGATGCTTGAGATTTCAACCTCCCTTTCCTTAAATTTAAAAAACAAGCAACAAAGTAGAAATATTTTAGTGTTTTTCTGAAAGAGGAGAAGCAAAAGTAATTGTTTTAAGAAGATTCTAATTGAAGAATTAAAGTGCCATGGTCTTGGGAAGATTGGCTTGGTCCTGGCACTGCTCTGTGGCAGTGGAGCCCCAGATGCCTGGCCAAGCATCCCTTACCGACATCTGGAACTAGTTGCAATACATCACTGTCAAAACTGCTCTCTATACGTATCTGCATTTACACATTAGTTACCCACGCAGCACTCATCAAAAAAGCTGAACAATCTTGACATGGTGTCCCTTGTGGAACTGCAAAGGTGAACCGAAGTTGGGAGGCAGTGTCTCACGTCACTGTCTGCTGAGCTCTTACAACAGGAAGCCTGATTAAAAGTGAAAGGAAAAATTTCTCAGTTGCCTCAGCTCTGTAGACCTCACTATGATTTTTTATTTACAAACGGGATTTTTTTTTGTATTATGTAAAGCAGATGTATTATGAGCACCAAACTGATTTTATTTGTTTAAAGATGAGAAAACTATTTTCAACTTTTAGTTGAAAAAAGATTGCTTTGTATGTTTCTTAGATTTACTATTAGCTGTATAATTTCTTTTATGTATCATTTTAGAGAAAATTTAAATTGAAAAAACAGAACCATAAATTATAGATAAAATATTCATAATATTGTCACTTTAATTGAATAATAGTATAAAATTTGAAACAGTTGACCTTTGCTTTTATATTGGTGATAGCAATGTTTGTACTTATTAAGTTTCAAAAAGCTGAATAATAGAAGAGGAAAAATAGTTATTTGTAGATGTTTGATATTGTATATTTAAATGTGATTTTGAAAAAGAAATAAAAACTTTGACAAAAAGTAAATATTGGCCCTTTACATTAAGAACTATTCAGGAGTCTTTGCAACCACATCTCCTATAGTAATATTATTACTAATAGTTATGATAATGGCTGACATTTACTGACTTTTTTTAATGTATTAGAAACAGTCTTTCTGCTTTATATGGATTATCTCATTCAAACTTAATAAATGGGTGTACTATTTCTCCCATTTGTTGGAAGGAGAACCATGCTAAAGGAAGTTAAATGACTCGCCCAAATTCACACAATTAAGTGGTGGACCTAGATTCAGCCTCCTAGCAGTCTTATTTTAGAGTTCACACTAGTTTTTTTTTTTTTTGGTCTCTTTGTTTCTTATTTATCGATTTGTATATTTTACTGTTATTATTAAAAATTTTCAAACATACCGAAAAGTAGAGAGCACAGTGAACTGTTCTATAAAACCATTGACTAGACTTAATTGCCATCAATATCTTATTCTTGTTTCATACAGCCTCCCACAACTTTACTTCCTGCTAGAATATTTTAAAGTTAACTCCAAATACCATGTTACTTCTCTTGAAATGCCTATGTTTGCTTTTAAAAAAGATGTTTTCTTCCTTATAAAAACTACGATGCCACTATCAACCTCACAAAATCAACAAGAAGTTATTCAATTAATAAGACTTTCTTAATGTCATCTAATATCTGTTTAGGTTTCCTGATTGTCTAACTTGTCTTTTTTACAGTTGGGTTGTTTGGATCAGGATCCAAAAATGTTCATTTACTATATTTGATTACTACGACTCTTAACTGTCTTTTACACTAGAACAGATACCCCTGCCCCCTCACTGTGCTTTCGCATATACCACTGGCTTTCTGAAGAAACCAAATGGAAACCAAATGTCCTGTAGAGTGCCTCACATTCTGGATTACTGATTCCTTTTCTTTTTTAAAAAATTGAATAGTGAATAACTGAATTTCCATTTGATGTGAAGAGCTGATTCATTGGATAAGATCCTAATGCTGGCAAAGATTGAAGGCAGGAGGAGAAGGGGACAACAGAGGATGAGATGGTTGGATGGCATCACCGACTCAATGGATGTGAGTTTGAGCAAACTCTGGGAGGTAGTGAAGGGGAAGGAAGCTTGGCATGCTGCAGTTCATGGGGTCACAGAGTCAGATATGACTTAGCAACTGAACAACAACACAGGGATTAAAATGATAATTTCCAGTTATGTTTTTCCTTCTTCATTTATTAACCAGAACTCTTTCAGAGAGCTTTATTTGATCCACTAGGGCTGTTTGGTTTCCCTGAAATACAGTTCAGGTGGTATGAAATGCTTAATTCTTTCCCTTTACTGATCAGTTTCCAGCATAAGGAAGTAGTGCCTTAAAATCCTCCAGTGGTGTACAAATTTTCACTTGTTCCTTTCTTTTGCTCTTTCTTTCTTTTAGTTGTTATTATGAAGTCCTGGCTTTTTGTATGTGCAGTGTGTTTTAATTGGTGCATTATACTTTTTGATGCTGAAACTGCTCCACGTTTGTCCTACAGGAGCTCCTTCTGTGTCCTTTTGACAAGATTTTTTTTTATAACTCCTTACTTTCTGGCACAACAAAAATGCCAGGCTCACCTTGTTTAGCCCCTGAATTAGCCCTGGAATCTGCCATTTCTCCAAAGAGTTGTGGTTCTTTTTATTGAGGAATGATATATCAAGACCACAATATAGGTACTTATTGCTACTGGATTCTTTGCTTTTAGGAAAAGAGAGGGGGAAGAACGTGAGTTCTCATTGATAATTCTAATTCAGATTTGTACTTAACTTCTTAACTAGGTTAACTTCTTACTTTCTTTGATCTTGTACTTCTTAATGTTAAATATTAGATTCCTAACAGAATTAACATAATTGTTTATTGTCTTTATCTTATATCTCTAATGGTTTCAAAATAACAATCTAGACTATTGAATGAAGTTAAAGTCCTCTTTGCAGTGTTTTGGGGGAGGGCCCTCAGATTGTCTCTCTCTGAAGATGTACAAGCCACTGTGAGATTGGATTGATAGACAGTTATATCATTTGATTAGTCTTCCGTTTTTGAGATTGTTTTCCTCCATGATGTGGAACCTGAGTGGACTCCTTTCATCTCAGTAGTTGTTCTCAGCCTCCACTTGCCTGGGGTCCCACACAGCATTGCTCCTTTTCTCTGGGAGTGATTTTTTTTTTGGTGAGTTGTGGTTTCCATAGCTGTTCCACTGTACTTCTTTTTGCCATCGCCATTGCTGTTTGGATGTTTGGCCACACCTTTCTATATTCTTGGTTTCCCTGTAGGCTCAGACAGTAAAGAATCTGCCTGCAATGCGGGAGACCTGGGTTTGATCCATGGATTGAGAAGATCCCCTGGAGAAGGGAATCTTCTGCCCACTCCAGTATTCCTGCCTGGAGAATTCCATGGACAGAGGAGACTGGTGGGCTATGGTCCATGGGATCGCAAAGAGTTGGACACGACTGAGCGACTAACACATTCTATATTCTAGGGTTTGGGGGAAGATTCCTTGTCACCTACTTTTGTTGAAGATGTCATGTATAGGTTATTCTTCCCTGATTGCTCTGTCTGGTTATGATGATGAACTTTGGTGAGATTTTAAAAAATACCGACATTGCTATGTTCTTATTTCTGAAAGTTCCAGAGTCTGTGTCACTTTAACTACTGTATGACTTTGCCTCTGTGATGCTCTGGTATACAGCTTGACTTAGAAAGTTTTCCTTTGAGCTTTATTGTTGGGTGCTAATTATTGAGGTGTGATTAGGAAGAGGAGTAAACAGAGGGAAAGTGAAGTCACTCAGTCATGTCCGACTCTTTGCGACCCCATGGTCTGTAGCCTACCAGGCTCCTCCCTCCATGGGATTCTCCAGGCAAGAGTGCTGGAGTGGATTGCCATTTCCTTCTCCAGGGGATCTTCCTGACCCAGGGATCGAACCCGGGTCTCCCTCATTCCAGGCAGACGCTTTAACCTCTGAGCCGCAGTACATTCCTGCAATATGCCAAGAATGCTGCTGCTGATGAAAATATTACATTTTCTTGCTGAATCCTCATAATACCACCATAAATTTGTGTTGTCTTGTTTTTACAGGTTAGAAAAATGAGGGTTAGCCAAGTTAAGTAACTTGCCTAAGAGTATTTGGCTAGTAAGTGACAATACTGGTTTCAAACTGAGATGTATCTGGCTCCAAGGCCTGTGCCTCATATTTACAGCATACTTACTTTCTCAGAACTTTTTGTAACAAGGCTTGCATAGGCAGCTTACTTTACCAAAAAGTTTTAGATTGGGGCATAAGAAACAAATCTATCTTGTCTACACTCAGGTTAATGCTCTGAAAACAAGTGTGCTGATTATAGGATATCTGTAAAGAGTCTTCTATTATTTTGTAAAACAGTAGCTTAAAAGGTTGAGAATGGTATTTAAAAGGCATCTTGTCCTTGGTTCTTTTTTAAAGATGAAGGAAGTAAAGCATATACTACTATAAAATGTATGTGACTTTCAGATTCCTATGAAAGTGCCAGAATGGTATTGCATAATGGAACACTGTCCTGCCTGCTATCTGAGCTCCTCAGCAGTATTCTGAGTCACCAGTGAAAGCTGGCTTTTGATGCTGTCCTCGCCTGTCGTAGCATTATGCCAGGAAGCAGTGTTAGGCCTGTGGAGTAATGGTTTATGGAGATGTGGGTCCACTTTGCTACAGATGGGGTTTAAGATGGGTATTTTACAGTTCTATATCAGCTTCTACTTTTGGAGAAGAAAAAAATGAAATTGGGTTATCTATGAATAATCTTTTTAGGCAACAGGATGGTTTTAGCACTTCAAGAAAGGGATGTTTTCCTTTCCTTCCTCCCCTTATTCTTTTCTTCCCATTTTCAAACAGCAGTTGCAGCAAAGTAGTAGTGATATCTCTATTCCTTGGGTGTCAAACATCAGAATTCAGTTTAAATTTTGTTCAGTTTAACTTAAAAAAAATACACAAAACTCCATTGAGATATAATTCACATGCCATACAGTTCACCCACCTAAAGTTGATAATTCAGTGTTTTTTTAAAGCATATTCACAGAATTGTGTATGATCACAATAGTTAATCTTAGAAAATTTTCATCACCTCCCTAAAGGAACCTTATACCCATTTACTACCAATTCTCCCCTTACCCCCAGCTCTAGGCAACCACTAATCTACTTTCTATCTCTGTAGCTTTGTCTGTTCTTGACATTACAAATCCGTGAAATCATACAATATGTGGTCTTCTGTGATTGACTCAGCATTGTGTTTTCAAGGGTCTTTCATGTTGCAGTATATATCAACATTTCATTTCTTTTTATTGAAGAATAATTTTCCATTGAGTGAATATTTTATTTATCCATTCATCAATTGATAGAGACTTGGGTTGTTACACTTTTTTTTTAATGTTATGAATAATGTTAAGAACGTTCTCGTACAAGTTTTTGTGTGGACATATAGTTTTACTTTGCTTGGAGTGGAATTGCTGCATCATGTGGTAAAGTGACTCCATGCTAACCTTTGAGGGACTGCCAGACTTTTTTTCCAAAATGGCTACACTATTTTCCCATCTGTGCTCTCTGAGGGTTCCAATTTCAGCTTAACTTTAAACAGTATCATCAATCAGGTAACTATTGCTTGCTTTGTCTGAACCAGAGAGTCTTCTAGATGCTGGGAGTACAGCAGTGAACATAGCTGACAATTATGCTGCCCTCAAACATCACACACTTTGGTGCAGAGGGACAGACAAAAAAAATAAGTAAGTAAGTAGAATAATTTCAGAGCATGCCTAGTGTTGTGAATGTTTGAGAAAATTTCTATGAGAGAAGAACATATATGAACTGAAACTCAGAAATGTAGCTGGAGAGGCAATTACAGAAGCAAAAACTCCAAAAGCATCATCTTTCGATAACTTTTTAAGGTGAGAATGCTGTTGTGGTAGTGGTTAAGATTTATAATAGACCAATTGTTTTTACTCTTTTTGTGACCTATTTACATCCTCTGCCTGTTTTTATCTTAGGCTTATTTTTCTTATTGATTTGTAGCAGTCCTATATATTTTGGATTCTAATCCAATAAAACAAGGACAAAGGATATGAAAAAACTAACAGACAAAGCAATAGAAATAACTATTAACCATGCAAACAAAATTGCCAATCCTTAGTCAAAATAAGAAAAAATAACTACCATTTAACTAGTGTTTACTGTGTGCTAGGCACAATTCTAGGTACTTCATATGTATTAATTCATCTAGTTTTCATAAGAACATTTGAAATTGAAGTATTATTGGCCCATATGACTTATAAGGAAGTAGAGTCACAGGGGTTAAGTTACTGTCCCATGGTTGCACAGTGAATGTAGACCCAAGTGAGTGAGAGAGCCAGGGGACAGCCCCAGAACCCACATGTGTAGCCACTACATTCTGCTGTCTTTTACAAGTCAAAAGAAAGTAAAACTGCATTGAACTACCATTTTTTAAAATTTATCAGATTGATAGAGATCAAAAAGAATAGTATCAGTGTGATGAGAAGGGTGTAGGGACAGACACTCATACAAATTGCTGGTGGAAATTGTTACAACCTTCTTTGGCGGGCAGTATGGCAATATCTATCAAAATTTTAGTAATATATTTCAACATGACTATCACTAACCCTGCTGTATGATATGCAGGAAAGTTGTTAAGAGAGTAAATGCTATGAACTCTCATCACAAGGAGAAAATTTTTTCCTTTTTTTTCCTCTTGTGTTTTATTGTATTGATATGAAAAGATAGATATTATTTTGAATCATTGTGATAATCACATTACAAGATATATGCCTTAAATTTATACAGTGATATATGTCAATTATTTCTCAATAACACTAGGAAAATATAACTATAAAAAATAAGTAAATCCCAAGAGAAAAATTTTAATGTACATAATCCTTTGACCCAGCAGTTGCAATTCTTAGAATTTAGCTTTTATATATATTTGCAGATAAAAATCTTATATATATATATATATATATATTCAAGAATACTTAATAGCATAAGCTGGGAAATAATCTAAATGTTCATTAGTAGGGAACTCGATAAATGAATTATGTTACCTCATTCAGTGTAATACTATATAATCCATAAAAGAGAATGATGAAGCCCTTTATTCACTAATATAGAAAGTTTCTAAAATACGTTAAATCAAGAAATTAAGGTACAGAACAGTGTGTATATGTATTAATAAAGGAATAAAATGGTAGAAATATATATTTACTTTATGTATGTATTTAAAATTGTGTGTGTCTGTGTGTATATACATGTATTATGTAAAAATATCTCCGGGCACACACATGAAACACATGAAATTATTTGCTTCCGGAGGAGAACAATGTGTTTGCATTCAGGAATAGGAAAACAACTTAGAAATATTGTACCTTTTGTATTTTGAACTGTTTTATCTTTCGTTGTTGTTGTTCAGTTGCTAATTTGTGTCTGACTCTTTGCGACCCCATGGACTGCAGCACACCAGGCTCCTCTGTTCCAGCATCTTCCCGGAGTTTGCTTAGATTCATGTTCACTGAGTGGTGATGCTATCTAACAATAGACATTAAAATTAAAATATACTTAAAAAGAAATATAGATGTTAATAATTAAGATTGATAAAAGACCATTTTGAATTATTTTGCGGTTGGTTTTTCAGAATAGTGAGGGTGTCAAGAATATTCATTCATAGTGGTTTTTTTTTTAAGTTTTTACAAAAGATAGCAAATAAAAAATGCACCCGTGGTTTGGTGCTAGCCTGTTGAAATGGTGGAAACATTCTAATAGCTGAGCCAATACCATGTATGAACAATTGCTGCACTAAACTACAAACTGCTTCCCATTTGTAGTGCTCATCCTACAGCTCCTTTATATCATCAGAAACTTCAGATATACTTTGGTAGACAAGATTTGGACTATAAATGAGAAATGATAGGACGATATATCTTGCAGGAATGTGAAAAATCTCCTACCAAATCTCACAGTTTTAGGATATAACCAAGCTGCTGCTGCTAAGTCGCTTCAGTCGTGTCCGACTCTGTGCAACCCCAGAGACGGCAGCCCACCAGGCTCCCCTGTCCCTGGGATTCTCCAGGCAAGAACACTGGAGTGGGTTGCCATTTCCTTCTCCAATGCATGAAAGTGAAAAGTGAAAGTGAAGTCGCTCAGTCGTGTCCTACTCTTCGCGACCCCATGGACTGCAGCCCACCAGGCTCCTCCACCCATGGGATTTTCCAGGCAAGAGTACTGGAGCTATCTACATACATATAATGGTCTGTTTGCTAGTGTTGCACCTTGCTGTTCTTTGTTATTCATGAGATTAAATTGGACTCTGCTAATGTCAAGGGACAAGAATTGATATACATAACACTAGCTCTTTGTTGTTTCATCACTAAGACTGCGACCCCATGGACTGCAGCACGCCAAGTTCCCCCGTTCTTCAGTATCTCCCGGAGTTTGCTCAAACTGATGTCCATTGAGCAGGTGATACCATCCAACCATCTTATCCTCTGTCACCCCTTATTTCTGCCTTCAGTCTTTCTCAGCATCAGGATCTTTTCCAATGAGACAGCTTTTTGTATCAAGTAGCCACAGTATTGGAGTTTCAGCTTCAGCATAAGTCCTTCCAATGAATATTCAGGGTTGATTTCCTTTAGGATTGACTGGTTTGATCTCCTTGTCCAAGGGCCTCTCCAGAGTCTTCTCCAACACCACAACTCAAAAGCATCAGTTCTTTGGCACTCAGCCTTCTTTATGGTCCAGTTCTCACTCTTTGTACCAAAGCACAAACTATTTGGAAAGAACAAAGTCTAGGAATGGGAGTTGGCATTATTTCATTTAGACTAGAAATGTATGGTACTAATCTAAGAAGATTTTATGAAGAGAATAAGGTACAATTTTGAAGGGAGAAAGGAAATGGATGTTTTTTTGGGAGAATGTTAGAGTTTTCAGGGAAATCATCTGTAAGGGATGAAAAAATTTTGCCACTATAGAAGGAAAAGTTGAAAGCAGCACGATAAGATGGAGGTTTTTTGGGGAGCTTAACACTCATGAGAGAGGAATGGTTTAGAATATGGACTTTGGAGTCAACATGGATTTGGGTCCCAGTTTCATACTTCTCAGCTAGGCTGTCTTGAAGAAGTAACTTTATAACTTCTATGTGTTACTTTTAAAATTTCTCAACTGGTGATAAATTTAGTGCTTAACCTTAGAGAGTGGTTGTGATGATTATATGAAATTAGGCATAAATGCAAATAGCCAGGTGTCTTGTGGGCTTCCCTCGTGTCTCTGCAGTAAAGCATCCACCTGCCATGCAGGAGTTGCAGGTTCGATCCCTGGGTTGGGAAGATCCCCTGGAGAAGGAAATGGCAACCCATTCCAGTATTCTTGCCTGGGAAATCCCATGGACAGAGGAGCCTGGCGGGCGAAAGTCCATGGGGTCATAAGAGTCAGACACAATTTAGTGACCAAATCACCACCACCAAGTGTGTTGTACATAGTAGGCGCTCAACTGTTAATGATAAGTTTGAGAACTACTTGAGTCTCATTTTTGTAGGTCTGAAAAATCAAGAAGCAACATGATATATAAAGAGAAATGTACTTAGATTCAGAAAATCTGTCACTTGTACAAGTCTGTAGTTAGATTAATATACTTTTTGTGTTAGTTCAGTTAGAGTGAGATTCAAAAGTGAAGATGGATAAATAAATAACAAAAACAAATATTTGTCTTTCCTTTCACCCTTCCCACCCCCTCAACATGTAACTCACTTCACATTTAACTTGAGATTGAATGTGGTAATGAGAGAATACACAGGAGTTCTTGAGATACATTAAATGCTCAAGAAATGCTAATTTTACTCATATAATTCTTTATCTCCCCCTTCCAAAGGATTACGTGGGAAATAACTCTTGAGAAACAGTATTCTTGAAAGTAAAGGGTAAATGGAAAGTTTGAGGGTAGAGGCGAGCACTGATTACCAGGTAGTTGTAAACCCTAGTTGTGTTGGATGAACAATTATCACTTCTTACACAGTAAAAGTTAACAAGATTTAACATGAGCAGACAAGAGAGAAAAGCTAAGGATTTATGGAGTTTAAAAGCTTGGAAACCAGAGAACATATTGGTCCTGCTGACTCTAATAGGGAAGTTAGGGAAGATGTTTTCAATGTGTTTAGTTTTGCATGACTGTATAACATCCAAGTATATACATTGTGTGAACAACAAGAAGTGAAAGTTTGAAGATTGGATAAGAGAAAGGGATAATATTGGCTGGTGATTCTTAAACATTCCAAGATTGTATTTTCAGTGACCTTCCTGTTTATGGAATGGAGATAATGAACTCTTGATAATACATTTATAATCCCTTTTGAAGTATTTTGCTGGCTTAAAATTCTTAGTATAAAGCAAAAGCTTTGGTAGTGTTCTGTTAGCCATCTGTCTTCTGATGCTCATTCCTGGGCTACAGGGAGCACTTTGGATGGGGGGCTGTTCAGATGCCTCCTTGTAAGTGTGGTCATGGACAGAGGGATTGTTTTTAGGCTTTTTGTGTTCACAGGTCTATCCTTTGGCTTCTTATCTTAAATAGTAAAGAAGATAGTAAAAATAAATAATTGTAACTTGTCTATTATCATGCTGGTTATTTAAAATGTCTTCCAGAAAAATTTTTCTGTAGATAGCAACAACTTTGGAATAAAAGAGGAATTTTTCCAGGATGGAGCTTTCTTTTAAAGCACTGAAAATGTGTCTGTTTTGTTGATGCTACTTAAAGTGCAATTATTTAATAGTATACTTCTGATCACATGCAAATAATGCTGTCCTCCTGACACTGGTATTTAACAGTTGTTTGTTATAGACAGTATCTAACAATAGGTAGCATCTTTTTTCACGTCTTTTCTGCTTGGCTTTTGTATTATTAGTTACGTGTGCTTTAGGGGCTTATTAGTGACTCCTAGCACACATTTATCCCTTAGCGATAGCTAAATCTCCAAGTAAATTTTTCTCCTTTCCTTTAAAGAATGGCCATTTTTCTCTCCTAACTCCTTGATCTTCTTGGAGCATTGACTATAATTTTATGAGCAGTGTGTTGTATTTTTCTATAAATTTTTTTTTCATTTGAAAAATGTTAGTTTTAAAGTACGCTATATGGCCTTTTGGGAGATTGTATACATGTATGGGGTGAAAGGCAAAGATTGGAAATATTTCTATTACAGCTCAGTTTCTTTGTTCCTACTCTTTCTTTTGAATCTCATTCTAATTGAATTGCCACAAAAAGAACATTTTACAAGGAGTCAAGATAAGGGTTTGAACAAAAATGTACTTCCTTTGTGGAATTACTTGCTTGTTGCATTTTACATTGTTCAGTTTGTTACTGTTAGTTTAGTTCTTACATAGCATCTAACTATATTATTATTTAGAAATTATTGCATTATTATATACTGACATTTATTAGGGCCCACCGTATACTAGGGGCTGTGATAAGCTCTTACATGAATCAACTGTGATTTGGTTGATAGTTCCTGTTTTTTTCAGATGATGAAACAGATCTGGAAGGTTCAATAAATTTTCCAAAATCACCTAGCTATTAAGTAGTAGAGCTTGGACTTGTTACCAGATTTCTATCTGCATTCTAAGCCCAAAGCCTTAGATTCTATTAATAAATCATTTGAATGATTAGGTGAATACATATAATTAAATTTATTCTCGTTGTTGAAAACTCAAATGTTTTGTTGTAGTGTTTTTAAAATCAAACTTAGTTGATGCTTAGTTCTGTGGGGACAGGAGAAATGTTGTAGATTATTCTTGTTTCTGTTAATCTAGCACCCCCTAGGTACTGTGTTTTTTGCCTTGGACTTGTGATATGGTAGGCACCAGAGAAATGCATGGCTGGATTTTTATGTACATAACCACTGCAGCAGGACATTTATAACCACCCTGCTTTTTCTCCTCTTTGCTATTTCATCCCTAGAGTGTTGTCTTACCTCAGTTTGTTCAGTGACAGAGAATAAGGAAAAGAGTGAAGTCTCTGGAGTATGAGTCTACTGTGTACGACTTGTTTTGGTCTTGAGCTAGCAGTGTCTGTAGTACACAATGCCATTCGGTGGGCTGTGTTTCCTGTACTGTAGGCACACTTGATTGTCCTGGTTACAGAATTAAGAGAGATTAAGTTAATCTCTTAACTGTTTTGGATGTTAGAGTTAACTTTAGAAAAATTTTGTAGTAAAATATAACATTGGAATAAAATATATCATTAAGGCATGGACCACTTTAAGTGGGTAGAAATAGTTTGATGTCAGAGCTTTTGCTTTTTAGTGAGGTTTTTAATGCACTGTTAATAAGAATTTAGATGAAAAATTTCAGACAGTATGCCCTATCTGAAATATGAAATGATTTCATGAGATTCCTAATTCAGAAAGCATGTATTTTCTTATATTGTGTCAAGATCTAACTTTGAAGATATTCATTTTTATCTTTATTTGTTGATGATGTGTCAATTTATCTTCTGCCTTCAAATGAGAAAGTAACTGACCTCCTTTAGGTAGGGTTAGAGGTATCAGCTGTTTCTTAAAAAAAAGTTGCTTCGGTGAGTTTTCTTTATGCTGGCTCTTCTCTTTCAGACCTTCTTACTGAAGCTAAACATCAGTTCAGTTGACAACTTTACTCAATTCTAGGCAACAGTGGCCGTGCTCTGGCCTGCAGAGACAGTGAATCCATTCTGGCTCTGACACCCAATTTTATTGTAAAACACATTCATGTTGACATCATATCAGTTTCCTGAACTATTACATGCATAAAAGAATTCACCCCTCTCCAATTCAGTCTTTCTCAGCCTTCCGGTAAGGAGAAATTTACACACCCAGTGTTTTTATTTTGCATTTAATGCGGTCTAGTCCAGAAAACAGCAGCTTCAATTCTAAAGAAAATGTGCTTTTGGAGGCACTTAGCAGAGTGTATTAGCTTAATGATGTTCATTGGTAGAAGAGGACTTAAGAGAAATGCACAGGGCAGTTTTTAGGCCAGGGCAGTTAAATTTTAGGGGAAATCAGGTCGATATTGACCCAAGATTAGGGGGATTAGTTGCCAAAGCTCTTCTTCATGCAACTTCAATTTGAAGCCTCATCCTTGCCCAATTTTGTGATTTTTTGCCTTCTGTTGGCCTTTTGATTGTATTGTGTTCTTGAAGGCCTTTTAAAATTGCTGCATGTGGGGGCCAGGGGGATTGGTTGGTTTATTGATGTTTGAATTTGCCAGTTTCAAATTTTGAATTTGTTTCAAATATGATCCCAATCTTTGACTTTAGTATATGTGGGGGTGGGGGGCAGGGGGAAGAGTAGTCTTTCTCGTATACAAATTCAGCCCTTCCATTTTCATGTCATTTCTAGCTTTGTACTGAGTTGTAACTGAGGCTGTTTTAGTGTTCATGATAGAGAAATTTCACTTTTTTCCTTTTAATGGTGCCTGATTGACTTATCTAATTTCCTGGTCCTAAAATATTAAGATATTTGCTTGTCCTTTTTCTTTCCTTGGTTAATATCGGCTTCTCTAACATATCCACAAGCCTAGGTTTTCCTTGTTATTTGGTTCTAGTGTTTTGAGACTGTCCGCTGGGAGTTTCATTTACCCATAAGAGACTGACATTCTAACATGGAGTGATTGCGAATTTTGTTTATAAACTAATAGCATAAATGTCTCCATATGATTACTTAAAAATGAGTGTGTAATTTACGTAAGATTTTAAAAGCATTGTTCTCAAACCTTTAAATGTATATGTTAATTAATTCTTACCTATATTATTTTGGTTCTGGTGTGATCATATGGGGCACATGTAGAATTTTAAAACGGCTTTTTCTATTATCTGTATTTCC